>NW_027675353.1:42500-200000 GCF_965601325.2 Salmo salar
ACAAGGATAGTTAATAATAAGTTACCTGAGGTAAACCTACAAGGTTAACGCGGGCTGGAAGAGAATTACTTCAAAACCACAGCAAACAGCTGGGACATATAGTAATATTATATATATATAATATTATATCACTGGGCTCCTCTGTGCTAACAAACCCTGTGTACCACCCCTCCCCTGTTTAACCTTGAATTTCGTTCAGAAAAACACTTCCACATTTAGCAAAACGAACCAACTCTTTACGGATCTGTTCGGTGGTAATAAACGGAGGCAGATTAGACACCACTACTCTTGTCGAAATCAGCACCAACACAACCCCTCACATAAATCATACTGGTAACTAGCCTGGCAACAAGACTCACCTTTTACATTACCACAACCACCGCCTTGTTCATTCTGGATACAGAGTGTATATGTTCCTCTCCCACCTGTTCACCGACCAGGATCAATAATTCCTCCACACCATTCTCCACAACGCACCTGAAGAGACAGCGTTTCTTCTCCACTCGGTTGAGGACATCAAACTACCCTACTCCCTCCTCAACTCTAACCGATAAACAGAGGAAACCGATAAACAAACCCTCCCACCATGACAAAATACATTTGGAAAATAGGCAAAAGAATAGCTGCACTCTTTACGAACGACAAAACCTCACGTTACCAACTTCTTCTTCTTCTATGGTATAATGGCGGTACTCAAACCAACGTTAAAGGAGCATGGCGCCTCCTACTGTGCTAGAGTGTGTTCAATCACGGTTTACACCATTTCTAAATCCTCCTACCTAACTCAGTACTTCTGAGAAAATAAAAAAGATCCCTACTAACTTCTAATAGACCCTCCCCCATCCCCCAAATCTAAATGTCCTAAACACAATCGAGGAAACACCACCTCTTCCTTCCTAATCTGACCTTTGAACCTTGGTCCACCGACCTTTCTTTGGAGGGCATATAAATGCCGTCCCTTGTGCTCAGAGTCCCATCTCTTCTGCCACACATCTATCAAAATGTCTCTGATCTCACATTTGTCCTCACCTCTACCCAGTGGAACATTAATATATATTATATCTTGTTTTAAAGTTATTTTAGCTAATTAGTCTACAATTTCATTCCATTCCACACCTGAATGTGCTGGGACCCAGCAGAATCTCACTACTAGACCCATTCTCTCAATTCTCCATAATAACATTAATACCTCCAATAGTAGGTCACTCCTAATAGATTTACCAGATGATAAACTATTCAATACAGACAGAGAATCTGAGGATACTATAATTCTAACAGGCTGTACGTCCTCCACCCACTGGAGGACAACTATTATCACCAACAGTTCAACTGAGTTCACTGACAGTTCATCTGTTAGTCTTCTACATATCTGCACATCACATTCAGGAAGGTAAACACCTGCTCCTGTGGGCCCACTATCTGGGCCCTTGGATCCATCTGTGAAAAGAGGTAAAAAAGCATAACAACTTCTACCAATGTAATTGTCAACCAGTTTCCCTTTATCACTGACTTCTGACCCAATCTTTCCTTTTGTCTACCAAGGTTAGCTCAACAACAGGATCTGGGAGTAACCATGGAGGAACATCCCCTATCACCACAGAAAGGGCCAACCTCCAACTCCCTGAAACTACTCTCATCAGCAAGCTTTCCAACTGTCCAACCAAAACCACTGCCTTGTCTACTAGTATATTCCCAACAGTCATCTAGAACAGTAGCAGTGGGATGCTCAACCTCACAGCCTTTCAACCCAATAAGCTAATGACAACACCATGCCAACTAACCCTACACTCATTAAAACCCACTACCCCATTCCACTACTTTGACCCTATCTGCTCCTGCACCAGGCCAACTAACCCTACACTCATTAAAACCCACTACCCCATTCCACTACTTTGACCCTATCTGCTCCTGCACCAGGCCAACTAACCCTACACTCATTAAAACCCACTACCCCATTCCACTACTTTGACCCTATCTGCTCCTGCACCAGGCCAACTAACCCTACACTCATTAAAACCCACTACCCCATTCCACTACTTTGACCCTATCTTCTCCTGCACCAGGCCAACTAACCCTACACTCATTAAAACCCACTACCCCCATTCCACTACTTTGACCCTATCTGCTCCTGCACCAGGCCAACGGCCTGGGAGGACGGGACACCACCACTCAACACACCCTGGAACTCTTCTGAAGTCAAATCTACTATGACCAAATACTTCTCTGCAGCTGCCACCAAAACATATTTTTTTTCTGTGATTTACATTCCATTTCTGCGGTACAGTTGATAACCATTTGCTATGAACACTAAGAAGCCAACCTTACTGAAGCATATATCCCTCGTTGGCCCATCCCTCTGTGCTGTCACAGATCTACTACTCACAGGGATCCTCTCAGGATCCCTCAGCCTTGACCCATCCTCCTCTACTTTCTGTTCCCAACAGTGGGGTCAGTGGGATTGGATAGGGGCCCCTCTACCTCTCTCTCTCTCTCTCTCTCTGACTGGAGGAGACAGGTGAAATGGTGTGTCTCCTCTGGTCAACAATACTCACCTTGAGAGACTCCACAGCCTGTTGGAGCTCCTTCAGCTCCTTCTCTCTCTCCTGGAATCTCTGCTGGACCTTCTGCTGACTCATCCCCAGCTGCCTCTGTGGAGAATCACTCTTCAATGAGCTATCAAGCTTTATTAGTCCAGTAGATCAATAGTATAGTAATGTGACATAGGGTCCATAGAGAGGAAGGTCTAAAAAATGGATGGTCCATTTACTAAATGATATTTATTTGTTGCTATGTGAATGATTATAGTTTTTATGGTAGGACTACATGTATCAACAGGTTGAGACTGAACTTTGGACTCATAAAAGGGCATTCAGAATGATAATAGTGTTTGACATTATAAAATGGTGATACATTTAGAGAATCTGGGTTAACATATCAATATACTCAAGGTTTGTGTTCATATTTGTTCTGCTGAGGATCCATTTCATTTGAATGATCTCATATTCAAACAGCCTTAGTTCCTACTGTATCTTTAATTCTTTGTTTATCAGACAGTCACCAACAAGTTGTTCTGGTCTTACCTGTTTCTCAGTCCTCTCTGCTGCAGCTGACACTGTATCATGGCCTTTATGTTCATCCATCACACACTGATAACAGATACCCTGCTGATCGGTACGACAGTAAACCTCCAGCAGTTTGTCATGATGAGAGCAGATCTTCTCCTGTAGTTGTGCGGTGGCTTTGACCAGCTTGTGCTTCTTCAAAGCAGGAGATTCGTAGTGAGATTGGAGGTGAGTCTCACAGTAAGAGGCCAGACACACCAGACAGGACATGAGGGCTTTCTGCTTTCTGGTCCCAGTGCAGACATCACACGCCACATCTCTAGGTCCAGCATAGCACAGAGCAGGAGGGGGAGCAGCCTGGAGTCCTGTCTTCTTCAGTTTCTCCACCACCTCAGCCAACATGTTATTTTTCCTCAGATTAGGCCTTGGAGTGAAGGTCTCTCTGCACTGAGGACAGCTATAGACCCCTTTCAGAACATCCTGATCCCAGCAGCCCTCAATACAGCTCCTACAGTAACTGTGTCCACAGGGGATGGTGACTGGTTCCTTCAGTAGATCCAGACAGACAGAACAACATAACTGGTCCTGGTCCAGCAGAACTCCCTGTTGAGCCATTTGGACGGTTGTTCACTCTCACACAGACAGACGAGACAGAGACTCAGATCAGTTTCGTTTCCTCAGAAGACAGTTTGTGAAGGGGGATGGATTTCCTGGTTCTGCCAGAGGGGTGGGGTTAGAGGGAGGGAGGGGTTAGAGGAATGCAGGAAGAGAGAGAGGAACTGCAAGCAACATCAAGAGGGAGACAAATAGTTTTGTTCCAATGTTAGAGCCCTTAACATATAAATAGTGTTAACCCAGTATCAGTATCAATAGTGTTAACCCAGTATCAGTATCAATAGGGTTAACCCAGTATCAGTATCAATAGTGTTAACACAGTATCACAGAACAGGGCTCCGGGCAGCCGAGCGGAAATGGAGGAAAACTCGCCTCCCTGCGGACCTGGCATCCTTTCACTCCCTCCTCTCTACATTCTCCTCTTCTGTCTCTGCTGCTAAAGCCACTTTCTACCACTCTAAA
This sequence comes from Salmo salar, assembly GCF_965601325.2. Lineage (NCBI taxonomy): Eukaryota > Metazoa > Chordata > Actinopteri > Salmoniformes > Salmonidae > Salmo > Salmo salar. The sequence continues at coordinate 46,640 of NW_027675353.1, forward strand.
TTCCAAGCATCTGCCTCTAACCCTAGGAAGCTCTTTGCTACCTTCTCCTCCCTTCTGAATCCTCCTCCCCCTCCCCCCCCTCCTCCCTCTCTGCGGATGACTTCGTCAACCATTTTGAAAAGAAGGTTGACGATATCCGATCCTCGTTTGCTAAGTCAAACGACACCGCTGGTCCTGCTCACACTGCCCTACCCTGTGCTTTGACCTCTTTCTCCCCTCTCTCTCCAGATGAAATCTTGCGTCTTGTGACGGCCGGCCGCCCAACAACCTGCCCACTTGACCCTATCCCCTCCTCTCTTCTCCAGACCATTTCCGGAGACCTTCTCCCCTTCCTCACCTCGCTCATCAACTCATCCTTGACCGCTGGCTACGTACCTTCCGTCTTCAAGAGAGCGAGAGTTGCACCCCTTCTGAAAAAACCTACACTCGATCTCTCCGATGTCAACAACTACAGACCAGTATCCCTTCTTTCTTTTCTCTCTAAAACTCTTGAACGTGCCGTCCTTGGCCAGCTCTCCTGCTATCTCTCTCAGAATGACCTTCTTGATCCTAATCAGTCAGGTTTCAAGACTGGGCATTCAACTGAGACTGCTCTTCTCTGTGTCACGGAGGCTCTCCGCTCTGCTAAAGCTAACTCTCTCTCCTCTGCTCTCATCCTTCTAGACCTATCTGCTGCCTTTGATACTGTGAACCATCAGATCCTCCTCTCCACCCTCTCCGAGTTGGGCATCTCCCCGGCGCGGCCCACGCTTGGATTGCGTCCTACCTGACAGGTCGCTCCTACCAGGTGGCGTGGCGAGAATCTGTCTCCGCACCATGCGCTCTCACCACTGGTGTCCCCCAGGGCTCTGTTCTAGGCCCTCTCCTATTCTCGCTATACACCAAGTCACTTGGCTCTGTCATATCCTCACATGGTCTCTCCTATCATTGCTATGCAGACGACACACAATTAATCTTCTCCTTTCCCCCTTCTGATAACCAGGCGGCGAATCGCATCTCTGCATGTCTGTCAGACATATCAGTGTGGATGACGGATCACCACCTCAAGCTGAACCTCGGCAAGACGGAGCTGCTCTTCCTCCCGGGGAAGGACTGCCCGTTCCATGATCTCGCCATCACGGTTGACAACTCCCTTGTGTCCTCCTCCCAGAGTGCTAAGAACCTTGGCGTGATCCTGGACAACACCCTGTCGTTCTCCACTAACATCAAGGCGGTGACCCGATCCTGTAGGTTCATGCTCTACAACATTCGCAGAGTACGACCCTGCCTCACACAGGAAGCGGCGCAGGTCCTAATCCAGGCACTTGTCATCTCCCGTCTGGATTACTGCAACTCGCTGTTGGCTGGGCTCCCTGCCTGTGCCATTAAACCCCTACAACTCATCCAGAACGCCGCAGCCCGTCTGGTGTTCAACCTTCCCAAGTTCTCTCACGTCACCCCACTCCTCCGCTCTTTCCACTGGCTTCCAGTTGAAGCTCGCATCCGCTACAAGACCATGGTGATTGCCTACGGAGCTGTGAAGGGAACGGCACCTCCATACCTTCAGGCTCTGATCAGGCCCTACACCCAAACAAGGGCACTGCGTTCATCCACCTCTGGCCTGCTGGCCCCCCTACCTCTGAGGAAGCACAGTTCCCGCTCAGCCCAGTCAAAACTGTTCGCTGCTCTGACACCCCAATGGTGGAACAAGCTCCCTCACGACGCCAGGACAGCGGAGTCAATCACCACCTTCCGGAGACACCTGAAACCCCACCTCTTTAAGGAATACCTAGGATAGGATAAAGTAATCCTTCTAACCCCCCCCCCCCCCCCCCCCTTAAAAGATTTAGATGCACTATTGTAAAGTGGTTGTTCCACTGGATATCATAAGGTGAATGCACCAATTTGTAAGTCGCTCTGGATAAGAGCGTCTGCTAAATGACTTAAATGTAATGTAAATGTATCAGTATAAATAGTGTTAACCCAGTATCAGTATCAATAGGGTTAACCCAGAATCAGTATCAATAGTGTTAACCCAGTATCAGTATCAATAGGGTTAACCCAGAATCAGTATCAATAGTGTTAACCCAGTATCAGTATCAATAGGGTTAACCCAGTATCAGTATTAATAGTGTTAACCCAGTATCAGTATAAATAGGGTTAATCCAGTATCAGTATAAATAGTGTTAACCCAGTATCAGTATCAATAGTGTTAACCCAGTATCAGTATAAATACTGTTAACCCAGTATCAGTATCAATAGGGTTAACCCAGTATCAGTATTAATAGGGTTAACCCAGTATCAGTATTAATAGGGTTAACCCAGTATCAGTATAAATAGTGTTAACCCAGTATCAGTATCAATAGGGTTAACCCAGTATCAGTATCAATAGTGTTAACCCGGTATCAGTATCAATAGGGTTAACCCAGTATCAGTATCAATAGGGTTAACCCAGTATCTGTATAAATAGTGTTAACCCAGTATCAGTATCAATAGGGTTAACCCAGTATCAGTATTAATAGGGTTAACCCAGTATCAGTATTAATAGGGTTAACCCAGTATCAGTATCAATAGGGTTATCAGTATCAGTACCCAGTATCAGTATCAATATTGTTAACCCAGTATCAGTATCAATAGGGTTAACCCAGTATCAGTATAAATAGGGTTAACCCAGTATCAGTATAAACAGGGTTAACCCAGTATCAGTATCAATAGGGTTAACCCAGTATCAGTATCAATAGGGTTAACCCAGTATCAGTATCAATAGGGTTAACCCAGTATCAGTATCAATAGGGTTAACCCAGTATCAGTATCAATAGTGTTAACCCAGTATCAGTATCAACAGTGTTAACCCAGTATCGGAATCAATAGTGTTAACCCAGTATCAGTATTAATAGGGTTAACCCAGTATCAATAGTGTTAACCCAGTATCAGTATCAATAGGGTTAACCCAGTATCAGTATCAATAGGGTTAACCCAGTATCAGTATCAATAGTGTTAACCCAGTATCAGTATCAATAGTGTTAACCCAGTATCAATATCAATAGGGTTAACCCAGTATCAGTATCAATAGGGTTAACCCAGTATCAATATCAACAGTGTTAACCCATTATGGTATCAATAGTGTTAACCCAGTATCAGTATTAATAGGGTTAACCCAGTATCAGTATCAATAGTGTTAACCCAGTATCAGTATCAATAGTGTTAACCCAGTATCAATATCAATAGGGTTAACCCAGTATCAGTATCAATAGGGTTAACCCAGTATCAATATCAACAGTGTTAACCCATTATGGTATCAATAGTGTTAACCCAGTATCAGTATTAATAGGGTTAACCCAGTATCAGTATCAATAGGGTTAACCCAGAATCAGTATTAATAGGGTTAACCCAGTATCAGTATTAATAGGGTTAACCCAGTATCAGTATCAATAGTGTGAACCCAGTATCAGTATCAATAGGGTTAACCCAGTATCAGTATCAATAGTGTTAACCCAGTATCAATATCAATAGTGTTAACCCCGTATCAATATCAATAGGGTTAACCCAGTATCAGTATTAATAGTGTTAACCCAGTATCAGTATCAATAGGGTTAACCCAGTATCAGTATCAATAGTGTTAACCCAGTATCAGTATAAATAGGGTTAACCCAGTATCAGTATTAATAGGGTTAACCCAGTATCAGTATTAATAGTGTTAACCCAGTATCAGTATTAATAGTGTTAACCCAGTATCAGTATTAATAGGGTTAACCCAGTATCAGTATCAATAGGGTTAACCCAGTATCAGTATCAATAGGGTTAACCCAGTATCAATATCAATAGTTTTAACCCAGTATCGGGATATCAATAGTGTTAACCCAGTATCAGTATTAATAGGGTTAACCCAGTATCAGTATCAATAGGGTTAACCCAGTATCAGTATCAATAGTGTTAACCCAGTATCAGTATTAATAGGGTTAACCCAGTATCAGTATCAATAGTGTTAACCCAGTATCAGTATTAATAGGGTTAACCCAGTATCAGTATCAATAGTGTTAACCCAGTATCAGTATCAATAGTGTTAACCCAGTATCAGTATCAATAGGGTTAACCCAGTATCAGTATCAATAGTGTTAACCCAGTATCAGTATCAATAGTGTTAACCCAGTATCAATATCAATAGGGTTAACCCAGTGTCAGTATTAATAGGGTTAACCCAGTATCAGTATGTTAATTAGTCCCGTGCTTCGACTACTCAGACCCCTCACACATCCGGTCCATTCTGATGTTCTCACAGACACCATACCACTTCTGACACCAATGTAGCAAACAGCTGGGCAGGGAAGTGAACCCAGGTCTCACATGTAAAAGGCCAACAACCTCCGCATCGCGCCATTGGCACCAATTGGGTCACTTAGTTGGAATTGTGAAGTGGCTCAATTACATTATCATATGAAATGTAGAGAATCACTACACTATAGAGGAACTATGATATAAATACATTATCATATGAAATGTAGAGGATCACTACACTATAGAGGAACTATGATATAAATACATTATCATATGAAATGTAGAGGATCACTACACTATAGTGGAACTATGATACAATTACATTATCATATGAAATGTAGAGGATCACTACACTATAGAGGAACTATGATACAATTACATTATCATATGAAATGTAGAGAATCACTACACTATAGAGGAACTATGATACAATTACATTATCATATGAAATGTTAAATGTAGAACTATAATATATGAATATTGATATATTGAATTTGACTTGACCACGTCCAGTCAGCTCCATTTTGTATGATTAAACTGACACCAACCTGTCTCAGTAGTAGTAGACTGTTAGGAGTGTTTTACTGTCATTCACTATACTAACATTACACCAACCTGTCTCAGTAGTAGTAGACTGTTAGGAGTGTTTTACTGTCATTCACTATACTAACATTACACCAACCTGTCTCAGTAGTAGTAGACTGTTAGGAGTGTTTTACTGTCATTCACTATACTAACATTACACCAACCTGTCTCAGTAGTAGTAGACTGTTAGGAGTGTTTTACTGTCATTCACTATACTAACATTACATTTAATTTATCTACACACTTTACAATAATCCCTGGCAGGATTCTCACCTTGAAACTTCATTGCGATTTTTTTCTGTTCTGTTGTGTATATTCTGATGGGTGAGGCCTGAGCTGGAATGTGAAGCTAACTGAAGCTGGCTAGCTTTAGAAAACCAGTATATCAAGCCTGTATCATAGTATACCCCTCAGGCTACGTTCAGGTTTCAGCAAGAGGCAGGTATCAACATGCCGAGTCGTAGGCAACAACCTGGGTTGTATTCATTAGTTTACTCCACAGCCAACAGTTTTGAGATGTTAAATAAAACATAAACCGTTTACTCTAAACGCTGTACAATGTGACCTAAACGGTTTCTGTTGCCAAACGTTTTGCTACGGTGGGCACTAATGAATACACACAAACTGTTTTGAGGAAGTGTAAGTTGTTGTTAGTCTCTCCACAATATTTTTGTCTCTCTTTCACACAACATACCTTCCTGAGTGAAAAGAGTTAACTGTAGATTATAAAGGGAACATGTTTGTTTGTTGCTTGTTGTGTTTTAAGCCTGTTTTGAGAAGACAAGTCTATAGACCTATGATACAGTACACTCTTAGAATAAAGGGTTCCAAACGGGTCCTCCGGCCGTCCCCATAGGAGATTATTTGGGGTTCCAGGTAGAACCCTTCTGGCTTCCATGTAAAACCCTCTGTGGAAAGGGTTCTTCACGGAACCCAAAAGTGTTCTACCTAGTACCAAAAAAAGCGTTCTACAAAGGGTTCTCCTATGGGGACAGCCAAAGAACCCTTTTAGATTGTAGATAGTGTAGGAGCGATCCCCCTGGGGCACACAGATGGGCACAGAACGAATTCACCCCACGCATCTAATTTATATCAAAAACATTTTAAGGAGAGTAGGACTATTATAACACTGTCCACCAGAAATATCATCAACTATGAATACACACAACAATATCATCAACTATATGAATACACATAACAATATCATCAACTATATTAATACACACAACAATATCACCAACTATATTAATACACATAACAATATCATCAACTATATTAATACACATAACAATACCATCAACTATATTAATACACATAACAATATCATCAACTATGAATACACACAACAATATCATCAACTATATGAATACACATAACAATATCACCAACTATATTAATACACATAACAATATCATCAACTATATTAATACACATAACAATATCATCAACTATATTAATACACATAACAATACCATCAACTATATTAATACACATAACAATATCATCAACTATATGAATACACACAACAATATCATCAACTATATTAATACACATGACAATATCATCAACTATATTAATTCACATGACAATCGTCGTCTTACCTTTTATCTCTCAATAGAAACAGAGTCTGAATGATCATTCGGTCGTCGAAAGTTGCTTTCGTTTGCTCTGCTCATTTACATATCAGGTTCTACCTGTTCTCTCTCCGAGTCCCTCTCTCTTTACAGCTCTTACAATGAGCCTTGGCAAACATTCTACAACTGTCTGGAAGTCTATTGGAGGGATGGTGGTGTTCAGTTGTGTTGAGACCTGGTGACTGAGACGGCCGTGGCATATTGTGAAACATCAGCAAGTTCAGCAGTCTTCATCACTGAAGCTCCTGCCAATCGTGCCCCAACAATCACCAATCGTTAAGCTCTTCCCGAGCAGGGTCACAGTCTCTCCTGGTTGCAGCTCCTCTCTCCCCAGGGGTAGCAGCTCCTCTCTCTCCCCAGGGGTAGCAGCTCCACTCTCCCCAGGGGTTGCAGCTCCTCTCTCCCCAGGGGTAGCAGCTCCTATCTCCCCATGGGTAGCAGCTCCTCTCTCCCCAGGGGAGGCAGCTCCTCTCTCCCCAGGGGTAGCAGCTCCTCTCTCCCCTAGGATGTGAAGACATTGGTGGCTTAGCTCATAGCCAGTAGGTGGGTCCGGGACGGAATTTCAACAGCTAAAACCATGAATACAACACCAGTGTATTGCCAAAAATGACTCAACAACTTCAAACATAGACTCTGACCTGTCCAATGAGCCAAACTGATTAAAGTCTCTCTCTCTCTCTCTCTCTCTCTCTCTCTCTCTCTCTCTCTCTCTCTCTCTCTCTCTCACACACACACATATCCTATTCTTCTGTTTATGTCTCTGTGTCTTGTCTGGTGTCTCTCTCCATCACCAGAATAATTGGTGAGGGTTAGGCCTACTGCAATACAACATTCAAAACATGAAAACACAACTACATAACTAGCCTGTTCAACCTCTCTTTCGTATCGTCTGAGATCGCTAAAGACTGGAAAGCTGCCGCGGTCATCCCCCTCTTCAAAGTGGGTGACACTCTAGACCCAAACTATTAAAGACCTATATCTATCCTACCCTGCCTTTCTAAAGTCTTCGAAAGCCAAGTTAATAAACAGATCACCGACCATCTCGAATCCCACTGTACCTTCTCCGCTATGCAATCTGGTTTCAGAGCTGATCATGGGTGCACCTCAGCCACGCTCAAGGTCCTTAACGATATCATAACCGCCATTGATAAAAGAAAATACTGTGCAGCCGTCTTCATCGAACTGGCCAAGGCTTTCGACTCTGTCAATCACCGTATTCTTATCAGCAGACTCAACAGCCTTGGTTTCTCAAATGATTGCCTCGCCTGGTTCACCAACTACTTCTCAGATAGAGTTCAGTGTGTCAAATCGGAGGGCCTGTTGTCCGGACCTCTGGCAGTCTCTATGGGGGTGCCACAGGGTTCAATTCTCGGGCCAACTCTTTTCTCTATATACATCAATGATGTCGCTCTTGCTGCTGGTGAGTCTCTGATCCACCTCTACGCAGACGACACCATTCTGTATACATCTGGCCCTTCTTTGGACACTGTGTTAACAAACCTCCAAACGACCTTCAATGCCATACAACTCTGCAACAAAGCATCCTTCACTCATGCTGCCAAACATACCCTTGTAAAACTGACTATCCTACCGATCCTTGACTTCGGTGATGTCATTTACAAAATATCCTCCAACACTCTACTCAGAAAATTGGATGTAGTCTATCACAGTGCCATCCGTTTTGTCACCAAAGCCCGATATACTACCCATCACTGCGACCTGTATGCTCTCGTTGGCTGGCCCTCGCTTCATATTCGTCGCCAAACCCACTGGCTCCAGGTCATCTATAAGCCTTTGCTAGGTAAAGCCACGCCTTATCTCAGCTCACTGGTCACAATAGCAGCACCCACCCGTAGCATGCGCTCCAGCAGGTATATTTCACTGGTCACCTCCAAAGCCAATTCCTCCTTTGGCCGCCTTTCCTTCCAGTTCCCTGCTGCCAATGACTGGAACGAACTGCAAAAATCACTGAAGCTGGAGACTCACATCTCCCTCACTAACTTTAAGCATCAGCTGTCAGAGCAGCTTACCGATCATTGCACCTGTACATAGCCCATCTGTAAATTGCCCAACCAACTGCCTCATCCCCATTTTGTTTTTTTTGTTATCCTTTGCACCCCAGTATCTCTACTTGCACATTCATCTTTTGAACATCTATCACTCCTGTATTTAATTGCTAAATTGTAATTATTTCTCCACTCTGGCCTATTTATTGCCTTACCTCCCTAATCTTACTACATTTGCACACACTGTATATAGACTTTTCTATTGTGTTATTGACTGTACGTTTGTTTATTGTCATAAACTTCTTCGTCTGAAGAGGAAAAAATCATCGGACCAATATGCAGTGGGTATATTGCTCATCTTCGTATTTATTGAAGGTAAACACACTCAAACAAAATAACGACGATAACAGTCCAGTAAGGTGCACAGACTAAACCGGAAACAACCACCCACAAACACAAGTGAAAACAAAAACACACTAAATATGGCCTCCAATTAGAGACAACAACCACCAGCTGCCTCTAATTGAGGTCATTGAAAAAATACAACATAGAAAGAGAAACCTAGAATAAACATAGAAATAGAAAATATAGAACATACATCAAAACCCCGAAACACACAAAACAAACACCCCCCCTGCCACGCCCTGACCAAACTACAATAACAAATAACCCCTTTTACTGGTCAGGACGTGACATTTATCACATGTGTAACTCTGTGTTGTTTCTGTCACACTGCTTTGCTTTATCTTGGCCAGGTCGCAGTTATAAATGAGAACTTGTTCTCAACTGGCCTACCTGGTTAAATAAAGGTACATAAAATAAGAAATAACACAGAACTCTCAACTAGTTCCATCAAACAGAAAAACAACAAGAAAGCTGGATAAACACATTCAGATTTCTAGATATTACACTTTTCTTTTGTGTTTTAGGGGTCATAGGTCAGATCAGTGGTCATGGTTGATATGCATGGACTAAAAAACAAACTTGAAACCATTTTTCTCAGATTCACTGTGTGTGTAGACTGCTCCTTGTCTTTTCTAGGGCAGTAGTTCAGGTGGCTGTTTGTGTAGACTGCTCCTTGTCTTTTCTAGGGCAGTAGTTCAGGTGGCTGTTTGTGTAGACTGCTCCTTGTCTTTTCTAGGGCAGTAGTTCAGGTGGCTGTTTGTGTAGACTGCTCCTTGTCTTTTCTAGGACAGTAGTTCAGGTGGCTGTTTGTGTAGACTGCTCCTTGTCTTTTCTAGGGCAGTAGTTGGCTTCCCTTGTACCTTAGTCTGCCTCCTGTCCCTCCTATCTCCATGGTTGCACCTTCCTGAAAACAATGACTTCATACTTTGCTGAAACCTGTTCTGCCAGTTCATGTCCTTAAAGACTAGAATGTTCCATTGTGGTTACCCAAAAAGATGACAAGATAGTTCACACATTCATCATCCAGGGTTACTGTCAAACAGACATGTGACATTTCTGGTTTGTCCATAACTTGTTTCCTGCTTGTAGCAGGCCGTGTTAACAGGAATCCTTTTCTCTAACTAGAAGTCATGTGATTTTGTCACGCTTGTCGTCGGTGATGGAGGACCAAAACGCAGCAGGTACGTGAATGCTCATCTTGATTTTTAATTATCTTCAAAAATGAACGTACAAAATAACAAAGAATCGACAAACTGACAGTCTGGTACGGCACAAGGCTATACACAGAACAATCACCCACCAATCACACACACAAACACACCCTAATATATGGGACTCTCAATCAAAGGCAGATAGACAACACCTGCCTTCAACTGAGAGTCCCAACCCCAATTAACCAAACATAGAAACACACACACCAGACTAACCATAGAATACAAACACATAGACCATCAACCAAAAACCCGGAAATACTAAATCAAACACCCTTTACACAAACACACCACCCCGAACCACATAAAACAAATACCCTCTGCCACGTCCTGACCAAACTACAAAAACAATTAACCTTATACTGGCCAGGACGTGACACACCACCTCTGTCGTGTACCAGTTCACCACTGGCCTGAAATAAACCCTCAATTCAGAGGTCAGGTCTTTGTCTTACGGATCCTGGATCCACCCGTGCACGGTTTCCAGCAGTTCCTTGGGACGACAGAGGCAGGTATTGAGATCCGGCTCGAAGGACCAAGTTGTCACGAGAATTTTCATCCCAATGTTATTAACTCAAAACTCACTATATGCTTTGACCAATTCCCCGGGGGTTGTAAGGCCCCGGTTAATAGAAGAATTCGACAAAGTCCCCGAAGTCAGCAAAAGGTTAGTTCTTTATTGAGAGAGCTCTTAATATCATACAATGTACACAGCCTTTTATACCTAACATTTGGTCATAACATATGTCATACTCCTTACAAATGCCCCTCCTCTTCTTTAACCTGTCTGGGCTAGGAGGCAGTATTTTCACGGCCGGATAAAAAACGTACCCGATTTAAACTGGTTACTACTCTTTTCCAGTATATTCGGATATAAAACACTCCAAAGTTTGTAAAATTGTTTGAATGGTGTCTGTGAGTATAACAGAACTCATATGGCAGGCCAAAACCTGAGAAGATTCCATATAGGAAGTGCCCTGTCTGGCCCATTCTTCTGCTTCTGTGGCATCTCTATTGAAAATACAGCATCTCTGCTGTAACGTGACAATTTCTAAGGTTCCCATAGGCTCTCTGAAGGAGAATGAGTTATGAATTAACAGGTATAAATGATGGGTTATGAATTAACAGGTATAAATGATGGGTTTTGAATTAACACATCCCCTGCGAGCCCAGGCATTTCAATACATTCAGGATTTCTTACGGTCCATGTGCAATGTATATGGTTATCTCTGTCTCTCTCTCCATCTCTTCTTTAACAAGCAGCCATGTTGTTGTCATTCCACTAGGGACCTGTTTTCAGCATTTTAAGTCTGCAGTCAATAACCGGTGCACTGGAATTATCCCTTTACACATGTACTGTACTGGAATTATCCCTCTACAGTTAGGAGCACTCCCTTTAAGAGTGTGCTCCTAATCTCAGCTCGTTACCTGTATAAAAGACACCTGGGAGCCAGAAATCTTTCTGATTGAGAGGGGGTCAAATACTTATTTCCCTCACTAAAATGCAAAAAATTTTATAACATTTTTGACATGCATTTTTCTGGATTTTTTTGTTGTTATTCTGTCTCTCACTGCTCAAATAAACCTACTATTAAAATTATAGACTGATTATTTCTTTGTAAGTGGGCAAATGTACAAAATCAGCAGGGGATCAAATACTTTTTCCCCCCACTGTACATCTACATGATGTATTGTTACACCATGTAGGAGCAGTATAGACCTAGTCTGTTCATTATATACATCTACATGATGTATTGTTACACCATGTAGGAGCAGTATAGACCTAGTCTGTTCATTATATACATCTACATGATGTATTGTTACACCAAAAAAAAGGGAAATTATATTATTTTATACTAATACAATTGCTCAGAGAAAGAGATTTAGTTTAACATGTAATTCTCAAAAGGCAGGGGTCTGAATTATTGCTACCCATGTTTTCAATACTCCAGCACTCTCCCCTTGGGAGGATAATGACACTGAAATGTTTTATGAGATTAGAGAACACATTGGGTGGGATCTTAGACCATTCCTCCATACAGAATCTCTCCATGTCCTTGATTTATTTAGTCTGCGCTTGTGGACTGCGCTGTTCAATTCAAACCACAGGTTTTCAATGGAGTTCAAGTCCGAAGACTGAGATGGCCATTAAAAATGTTGATTTTGTGCTCAATTAACCATTTCTTCTTTGATGTTGATGTGTCTTGCTGGAAGATCCACTTATGGCCAAGTCTCAGCCTCCTAGCAGAGAGGTAACCAGGTTTTGGGCTAAAATATCCTGGTAGTGGGTAAAGTTTATTTATTTATTTTATACAGTAATTTTTTCTCATCTTTATCAAGGGTATCAATAACTAGGTGCTTATTTTGATATGTAGTTATTTGACTGAATCAGAAATACAGATGTGGAGTAGATGTAGAGTTTGTTTTAAATTCTCATAAAAAAATCTGAACTAATCAAACAACACTTGTTGCTCTTTGTACGTGTTGATATAATATTCATATTTAATGGAGAGGAAAAAAACGTTTCCCTAAACTGCTTTATAATATTATAATTCAATGAAGAATAAAAATAGTTTTCCCTCCTCAACTGCGTTTCCTCCCTCCAGACAGCAGATGGCGATATGTGTCTTTCAGGCGATGTTTCTAGTGTGACGTATAATCTAGTGGACGGAACGCTTCTTCAACAACTGCAGCCACCTCGGTAGCTCGCTAGCCGACAAAGTCTGAACATTCAAGTTCTTAAGACAATTTCGTGGTTTAATTGCCACTGTGATTTAAACATAGTACTCCATTTTATGTAATATTTACGTTGTAAGTCAGCTAGCTGGCTGGTTAAGTTAGCACTAGTCTAGTCGCTAATGCTAACTAGCTATTATCTCCGACCATGAGTTCACTAAGCTACTCTCCTCCTGCTAAAGAAGCGGAGGTCTGTTGGACGGAGAAAGAAACTCTCGTGAAAGAGGAGGAGGAAGAGGAGGCTGTTTCAATACAAAAACAAGTAGAGGGTGAGGCTGTTACCGTGAAAGAAGAAGAGAAAGACGTTTCAGTGAAAGAAGAGAAAGACGCGTTCAGAGTGAAAGGAGGAGGATGTTACTGTGAAAGAAGAGGAGGAAGATGCAGTTTTTGGAGTGGAGGATGAAGTGAAAGAAGATGAAGACGTTTTTGGAATGAAGGATGAAGAGGGGGAGATTACTGTCACATTAGAGGAGGACGAAGAAGAGAAGACTGGAGAGCTGATTAACACCAGTAAATACAGTGAGTACTATCTAATAAAACAGGGACATTGATCTGATTAACACCAGTAAATACAGTGAGTACTATCTAATAAAACAGGGGCATTGATCTGATTAACACCAGTAAATACAGTGAGTACTATCTAATAAAACAGGGACATTGATCTGATTAACACCAGTAAATACAGTGAGTACTATCTAATAAAACAGGGACATTGATCTGATTAACACCCGTGAATACAGTGAGTACTATCTTATAAAACAGGGACATTGATCTGATTAACACCAGTAAATACAGTGAGTACTATCTTATGAAACAGGGACATTGATCTGATTAACACCAGTAAATACAGTGAGTACTATCTTATAAAACAGGGACATTGATCTGATTAACACCAGTAAATACAGTGAGTACTATCTTATAAAACAGGGACATTGATCTGATTAACACCCGTGAATACAGTGAGTACTATCTTATAAAACAGGGACATTGATCTGTTTAACACCAGTAAATACAGTGAGTACTATCTTATAAAACAGGGACATTGATCTGTTTAACACCAGTAAATACAGTGAGTACTATCTTATAAAACAGGGACATTGATCTGATTAACACCCGTGAATACAGTGAGTACTATCTTATAAAACAGGGACATTGATCTGATTAACACCAGTAAATACAGTGAGTACTATCTAATAAAACAGGGACATTGATCTGATTAACACCAGTAAATACAGTGAGTACTATCTAATAAAACAGGGACATTGATCTGATTAACACCAGTAAATACAGTGAGTACTATCTAATAAAACAGGGACATTGATCTGATTAACACCAGTAAATACAGTGAGTACTATCTAATAAAACAGGGACATTGATCTGATTAACACCAGTAAATACAGTGAGTACTATCTAATAAAACAGGGACATTGATCTGATTAACACCAGTAAATACAGTGAGTACTATCTTATAAAACAGGGACATTGATCTGATTAACACCAGTAAATACAGTGAGTACTATCTAATAAAACAGGGACATTGATCTGATTAACACCAGTAAATACAGTGAGTACTATCTAATAAAACAGGGACATTGATCTGATTAACACCAGTAAATACAGTGAGTACTATCTAATAAAACAGGGACATTGATCTGATTAACACCAGTAAATACAGTGAGTACTATCTTATAAAACAGGGACATTGATCTGATTAACACCAGTAAATACAGTGAGTACTATCTAATAAAACAGGGACATTGATCTGATTAACACCAGTAAATACAGTGAGTACTATCTAATAAAACAGGGACATTGATCTGATTAACACCAGTAAATACAGTGAGTACTATCTAATAAAACAGGGACATTGATCTGATTAACACCAGTAAATACAGTGAGTACTTTATATAAAACAGGGACATTGATCTTTTATTTTATTTTTTATTTCACCTTTATTTAACCAGGTAGGCAAGTTGAGAACAAGTTCTCATTTACAATTGCGACCTGGCCAAGATAAAGCAAAGCAGTTCGACAACATACAACAACACAGAGTTACACATGGAGTAAAACAAACATACAGTCAATAATACAGTAGAAAAATAAGTCTATATACAATGTGAGCAAATGAAGTGAAATAAGGGAGGTAAAGGCAAAAAAAGGCCATGGTGGCAAAATAAATACAATATAGCAAGTAAAACACTGGAATGGTAGATATGCAGTGGAAGAAAGTGCAAAGTAGAAATAATGGGGTGCAAAGGAGCTAAATATATAAATAGAGTAGGGGAAGAGGTAGTTGGGCTAAATTATAGATGGGCTATGTACAGGTGCAGTGATCTGTGAGCTGCTCTAACAGCTGGTGCTTAAAGCTAGTGAGGGAGATAAGTGTTTCCAGTTTTAGATATTTTTGTAGTTCGTTCCAGTCACTGGCAGCAGAGAACTGAAAGGAGAGGCGGCCGAAGGGGGAATTGGCTTTGGGGGTGACCAGAGATATACCTGCTGGAGCGCGTGCTACAGGTGGGTGCTGCTATGGTGACCAGTGAGCTGAGATAAGGGGGGACTTTACCTAGCAGGGTCTTGTAGATGACCTGGAGCCAGTGGGTTTGGCGACGAGTATGAAGCGAGGGCCAGCCAACGAGAGCGTACAGGTCGCAGTGGTGGGTAGTATATGGGGCTTTGGTGACAAATCGGATGGCACTGTGACAGACTGCATCCAATTTATTGAGTAGGGTATTGGAGGCTATTTTGTAAATGACATCGCCGAAGTCGAGGATCGGTAGGATGGGCAGTTTTATGAGGGTATGTTTGGCAGCATGAGTGAAGGATGCTATGTTGCGAAATAGGAAGCCAATTCTAGATTTAACTTTGGATTGGAGATGCTTATAGTGAGTCTGGAAGGAGAGTTTACAGTCTAACCAGACACCTAGGTATTTGTAGTTGTCCACATATTCTAAGTCAGAACCGTCCAGAGTAGTGATGCTGGACGGGCGGGCAGGTGCAGGCAGCGATCGTTTGAAGACCATGCATTTAGTTTTACTTGTATTTAAGAGCAGTTGGTGGCCACGGAAGGAGAGTTGTATGGCATTGAAGCTTGTCTGGAGGGTTGTTAACAAAGTGTCCAAAGAAGGGCCAGAAATATACAGAATGGTGTCGTCTGCGTAGAGGTGGATCAGAGACTCACCAGCAGCAAGAGCAACATCATTGATGTATACAGAGAAGAGAGTCGGCCCAAGAATTGAAACCTGTGGCACCCCCATAGAAACTGCCAGAGGTCCGGACCACAGGCCCTCCGATTTGACACACTGAACTCTATCAGAGAAGTAGTTGTTGAACCAGGCGAGGCAATCATTTGAGAAACCAATGCTGTTCAGTCTGCCAATAAGAATGTGGTAACTGACAGAGTCGAAAGCCTTGGCCAGGTCAATGAATACGGCTGCACAGTAATGTTTCTTATCGATGGCGGTTAAGATATCGTTTAGGACCTTGAGCGTCACTGAGGTGCAGTTGCTGTTTGAGGTGAAGAAACATTTGTTTTGAGAAGCTCCACAACTCATTAGTGGTGGTGCATTAAGACAATCAGAAATACTATCAGACATCCACAAATGGGCACATTTATAGACCTACATTTGCGTGCAGGCCAGGTAGACTAGTCCTACTTCTATATGTGTAACCAGGTAGACTAGTCCTACTTCTATATGGGTAACCAGGTAGACTAGTCCTACTTCTATATGGGTAACCAGGTAGACTAGCCCTACTTCTATATGGGTAACCAGGTAGACTAGTCCTACTTCTATATGTGTAACCAGGTAGACTAGTCCTACTTCTATATGGGTAACCAGGTAGACTAGTCCTACTTCTATATGTGTAACCAGGTAGACTAGTCCTACTTCTATATGTGTAACCAGGTAGACTAGTCCTACTTCTATATGTGTAACCAGGTAGACTAGTCCTACTTCTATATGGGTAACCAGGTAGACTAGTCCTACTTCTATATGTGTAACCAGGTAGACTAGTCCTACTTCTATATGGGTAACCAGGTAGACTAGTCCTACTTCTATATGGGTAACCAGGTAGACTAGTCCTACTTCTATATGGGTAACCAGGTAGACTAGTCCTACTTCTATATGGGTAACCAGGTAGACTAGTCCTACTTCTATATGTGTAACCAGGTAGACTAGTCCTACTTCTATATGTGTAACCAGGTAGACTAGTCCTACTTCTATATGTGTAACCAGGTAGACTAGTCCTACTTCTATATGTGTAACCAGGTAGACTAGTCCTACTTCTATATGTGTAACCAGGTAGACTAGTCCTACTTCTATATGGGTAACCAGGTAGACTAGTCCTACTTCTATATGGGTAACCAGGTAGACTAGTCCTACTTCTATATGGGTAACCAGGTAGACTAGTCCTACTTCTATATGTGTAACCAGGTAGACTAGTCCTACTTCTATATGTGTAACCAGGTAGACTAGTCCTACTTCTATATGTGTAACCAGGTAGACTAGTCCTACTTCTATATGTGTAACCAGGTAGACTAGTCCTACTTCTATATGGGTAACCAGGTAGACTAGTCCTACTTCTATATGTGTAACCAGGTAGACTAGTCCTACTTCTATATGTGTAACCAGGTAGACTAGTCCTACTTCTATATGTGTAACCAGGTAGACTAGTCCTACTTCTATATGTGTAACCAGGTAGACTAGTCCTACTTCTATATGTGTAACCAGGTAGACTAGTCCTACTTCTATATGTGTAACCAGGTAGACTAGTCCTACTTCTATATGGGTAACCAGGTAGACTAGTCCTACTTCTATATGTGTAACCAGGTAGACTAGTCCTACTTCTATATGGGTAACCAGGTAGACTAGTCCTACTTCTATATGTGTAACCAGGTAGACTAGTCCTACTTCTATATGGGTAACCAGGTAGACTAGTCCTACTTCTATATGTGTAACCAGGTAGACTAGTCCTACTTCTATATGTGTAACCAGGTAGACTAGTCCTACTTCTATATGTGTAACCAGGTAGACTAGTCCTACTTCTATATGTGTAACCAGGTAGACTAGTCCTACTTCTATATGTGTAACCAGGTAGACTAGTCCTACTTCTATATGGGTAACCAGGTAGACTAGTCCTACTTCTATATGTGTAACCAGGTAGACTAGTCCTACTTCTATATGTGTAACCAGGTAGACTAGTCCTACTTCTATATGGGTAACCAGGTAGACTAGTCCTACTTCTATATGTGTAACCAGGTAGACTAGTCCTACTTCTATATGCGTATTCAGGTGTGTGTCCTTACTCAACATTGACAGGAGTGTTTCAAACAAAAGACAATTAATAAATTGACAACTGAAGCATCTTGCGGGGTCAGGTCTGGGTGGTCTGCCAGGGGCCGTTTCATTTAGTATCCGTTTGGGTCAGTTGGGGAATGATTGTATTGTCCCATAGTATGTTGTACCGAAGTTGAAAGGGAGTGTAACTTTATGACTATTGTTGGATTCGGGCTAAACTTTGAACATTGAGATATTAACCTGTTACATCTATCTAGATGTTCCGCTAGCGGAACACCGCTCCAATATCCAATGATAGGGCGTGGCACGAATTACAAATTCCTCAAAAATCCGAAAACTTCCATTTTTCAAACATATGACTATTTTACACCATTTTAAAGACAAGACTCTCCTTTATCTAACCACACTGTCCGATTTCAAAAAGGCTTTACAACGAAAGCAAAACATTAGATTGTCAGGAGAGTACCCAGCCAGAAATAATCAGACACCCATTTTTCACCTGACCCCGCAAGATGCGTCAGTTTTGGCAATTTTAGCAAACATAGAAAGGGGCCTATATTGGAGACCAAAAGTCGTCTGGCACACTGCTTAGAGTTTCAACAACATGAATAACTTATTTCTAGCCTACAATCATCGATGTTACTACTAATGTGAAAACAAGACAAAATATGACTATTCTTGCTCATTTTAAGACAAATGTCAAGTAATCATTACATTCATTACAAACGTCAATTGTTGTACAACATCATGGCTCCGCTGTTGGCATCACCTTTTACAGTGGGTTACCGCTGTTGTGGGCCTTTAACCATCTGTATGACTTTGTTGTTCTCACAGGAGAGAGACGTGACTATCGTGGATCCTCTGGGGAGCCTCAACAACCTCATGATGCTGAAGAGGCAGAGAAGAATCTCTCCACATCAGAACACCTCAAGAAACGCCAGCGGAGAACCACAGGGATAAGATCTCACCGCTGCTTTGACTGTGGCAAAAGATGCACCTCATCAGGCATTAAACTACACCGGAGAATTCACACAAGTGATAATTCTCACTGCTGCTCTGATTGTGGGACATTTTTTAAATCTTCATCAGAACTCAAAATACACCTGAGAAATCACACAAAAGAGAAACCTTACTTCTGCTCTGACTGTGGGAAGAGTTTTCCTCTGTCAACCAGCCTGATATCACACCAGAGAACACACACAGGAGAGAAACCTTATAGCTGTGATCAATGTGGGAGGAGTTTTCCTATTTTAATCGCCCTGATATCACACCAGAAAACACACACAGGAGAGAAACCTTTTGGCTGTAATCATTGTGGGAAGAGTTTTACTCTGCTAAGCAGCCTGATATACCACCAGAAAACACACACGGTAGAGAAACCTTATAGCTGTGCTCAATGTGGGAAGAGTTTTACTTGTTCTAGCATGCTGACTAGACACCATAGAACACACACAGGAGAGAAACCTTATAGCTGTAATCAATGTGAGAAGAGATACTCTAGTAAAAGATCTCTGATTAAACATCAGAAAATTCATGGAGTTGTTTCATGATATCAATGAATTAATGTCACAATGTAGAATGTTTTAACATTGTAGTAGGAGTATTTTAGTGATGTCACAATGTAGAACCCTAAACGTTTGTCCCCTGTTCTATTGATTTCAACATGATATGGATATTAGCCTCAGGGGGAAAATCCAGGCTCTGAAATGGAAGAGTTACTATTTATGAGATTTAATAAAAAGTGACTAACAAAAAAAGAGTTCTGTTACACTTACCATGTTGGTGACCCACTTGAATCAAAATGCAACACTTCAAAAGGTAGCTAGCTGTTTTCTACAAGTTGTCCTCTAACCAGGGATGTACACATTACTCCCAGATTCCATGTGGTTTTTGAGCTGTTAGTTTTAACAGGACGTGCAACCTCATCTCCTTCCTCTCACACAGTTGATTTCAACATGATATCGATGAGTGATGACAAATAAGTGTTGCATTCCTTTGTTTAGCGATCCCTAAATTTAAATGCATCACTCCAAAATGTAGTTGACTGTCTTCTGCAGGTTGTCCTCTAACCAGTGAGGTAAAATATATCTCCCATTTCCATGTGTTTTTATTTGTGTTAGTTTCAACAACAGTACAACCTGATTTCCCCCCTGACGATATCAGTGATTTATTGCTACTTGTCAAAAAAATACAAGTAATATGATTATTGTGGCAGATGTTTGTGTATATAGCATATTATATGTTTAGTTTTTCAATATATCACAAACTGTTTCTGCGTATTTGTTATTGAAAACTGTGTTTTGACATTGGGGCTATCCCATCTAGCAAAATGTCTTTGAAAAGAAGCCTATGCCCGATGTCATATATTCGTTCGGTTGTAGTTAAATTACTTGAAAACAACTTAATTTCAACGTACTTCCAAGTAGCCTAGTGGTTAGAGCGTTGAGCCAGTAACCAAAAAGTTGCTGGATCGAATCCCCGAGCTGACAAGGTAAAAATATGTTGAACCCACTGTTCCTAGGCCGTCATTGTCGATAATAATTTGTTCTTAACTGTTAAATAAAGGTTAAATGAAAAGTGGACGAGAGTTCTAGAAGCTAGTGATTTTTCGGATTCTATAAAGAATAAAATGAAATAAATAATACTATTGTATATTATTATTTAGAAATACGTGTTTTTTTCTATTTTTTAATTGTTGACAGCCAGTAGACACCATGTTTATATTGGTGAAGGTGAAGCATTGTAGTTGATTATAATGAGAAATGGAAGTTGTTTTCTGTTGGTGGTGAGCAAACTTGTCCAACAAAAATATATGATATATTTGTTGTCTTAAGGGGGAAGGTGTTACAGGCTTTGGTTTTTCCATTTATGTTTTGAGGTTGAACTTTAGCTCGTTAGCACGTCTAGCTCGTTAGCACGTCTAGCTCGTTAGCACGTAGGACGCACTGATTGGTGTCACCTCGTTAATCAGCATGTGTTACACCTGTGCTGGCTTGTCCATCTCGTTAGTGGGAAGGTGTTTCACCTGAGCTGGTCCAGGTTCTATTTAAGAGTGTCTGGCCCAGTGCTCCAGTTGTCTTGATACATGTGGAGAGTCAACACCTTTAGTTGCTCCACCTTTTTGGTTTGCTTCCTGTCTTTAAGTTTGGTGTGGGTTTTTCTTTTGTTTGCCTCTTCTTGGGCAGATTTAGTGGGTCTCATGGTGGGTGTCTTTTAGGTCCCAGTTGTTGTTACTAGTCAACTTCCAGTGGACACCCCCATAGTGTCTTTCAGAGCCCCTCCTAAAAAACAAGTTATATTTTGGGTTGGATATTGCATCATATTGTTGATATTTTAATCAATGGCATTTCCTTACAATGCTCATTAGTCTTTCAGTTGTTATTATTGTTTTTTATCCTCATATTTGTGTACTAAATATTTCTGATTATTTTCATAGTTTTTTCCTGTGAAGCCATTGTGTTCCATCCATGTCTGAAATGTGCTGTATAAATAAAGCTTGATTTCATTTGAACATATTGTAAAACAAATGAACCCAATGACTGACCAATCAACACTCTTGGGAAACCAATTAACAGATATGTACAAAAGCAACATATATCCATCTTAGTATGAAAAACAGTATAAATTCAGTATATCTTCCACTGTCAAAATGTATGATATTTAGTATCCCTTTTTTTAAAATCAACAATACGTCAAAGGATTCAACTATTAAAAAACAAACAAAATTATCAAACAGCTCTGCTTATGTCAAACTATTGGTCCACCTTAGTATGAAAAACAGTATCAATCCCACTTTTCTTTTCCAGCCTGCTGAAGGCGTGGTGGAGTGGTAAACACCACCCCCGGCTCTACCAGGGGCTTGAGGTGGTCTCCCACAGCTCTGCTTATGTCATGTTCTGTGGCCTTGCTGTTCCATTTCTTGACTGCCCCTGCAACACAGAAACACATTTAGTTATATTATATAAAACACTCAAAGTAATGGATATGGAGCATCTATGGCCTCAGTTACACCTGGCACCTAAATGTGACTTCTGTCATCTGATCACTCCAAGCTGCATTAGGTTCAGATCTACCAGGATGGGCTTTTGATATAGTCTGGATGCAGTCAGGCCACTGAATATGCATAAGCAATGTAAAGAGATGTTGGGAAAAGTACATTATACACAAATGACCTTCGTAATATCAAAGAACAAATGTGTGTACCTGAGGGGAAATTAACTTTCATACAGCCAAAAGGGGTGAGAAATTACACCAATATCAGTGGACAATTTGCACTAATGTAAATGAACATAGATGGAACATATTCCCTTTTGCTGACGTGATGAACCACTAAGGGGACATAAATATTTACCATCTAAACCATGTGTGACCTCTCACCTCTCTGGCTGTAGAAGTGTTCTCCCTAACCAGTCCCTCAACAGCTCTCTGACTGAGCTCCACCCTCACTGGGTCTTCAGAGGAGAGGAAGGCTGAGGAGGGATGGAAGGATGAATGGATCAGTCAGTCAATAAAGTGTAGAACTGCTGTCTATGCTGTCTGACTAAATCACTATTTTAGTAGTTCATTAAAGTAAATAAGGCTTTATGACTGCTGAATACCAACTATCAATCACTTAGATCATGTATTTTCAGGTAGAGATACATCCTTGGGACGTCCATAGCCTATTGAAGTTGACATTTAAAATGGTTAAGGTAGGGGTTAAGGTTAGGGTTTAGGGTAGGGATGTCCCAAGGATCCCAGATAGCATTGACCATTGTGCATTCTTCTGTCTCTTTTACATAGCAGGTGATGGGTTCTGACTTCTGAACTTGAAAATATTAAATATCCTTATTATGTGAAATTGAATGAAACAATGTATGTTGATGCTGATATGATGTACAATATTCCATGATGTTTCTATATGATAACAATAGAGTAATATATTTAATATGTCATATACTATTTTTTAACAGTTTCACTAATTAATTTTAATTAACTTAATCATTATGATTCAACATCAGTTCACCGTCTCACCTCATACTGTATTGGAGCAGCAGCAGCTGACTGCCCGGTTCAACATCAGTTCACCGTCTCACCTCATACTGTATTGGAGCAGCAGCAGCTGACTGCCCAGTTCAACATCAGTTCACCGTCTCACCTCATACTGTATTGGAGCAGCAGCAGCTGACTGCCCAGTTCAACATCAGTTCACCGTCTCACCTCATACTGTATTGGAGCAGCAGCAGCTGACTGCCCGGTTCAACATCAGTTCACCGTCTCACCTCATACTGTATTGGAGCAGCAGCGGCTGACTGCCCGGTTAGACATCAGTTCACCGTCTCACCTCATACTGTATTGGAGCAGCAGCGGCTGACTGCCCGGTTAGACATCAGTTCACTGTCTCACCTCATACTGTATTGGAGCAGCAGCAGCTGACTGCCCGGTTCAACATCAGTTCACCGTCTCACCTCATACTGTATTGGAGCAGCAGCAGCTGACTGCCCGGTTAGACATCAGTTCACCGTCTCACCTCATACTGTATTGGAGCAGCAGCGGCTGACTGCCCCGTTCAACATCAGTTCACCGTCTCACCTCATACTGTATTGGAGCAGCAGCGGCTGACTGCCCCGTTCAACATCAGTTCACCGTCTCACCTCATACTGTATTGGAGCAGCAGCAGCTGACTGCCCGGTTCAACATCAGTTCACCGTCTCACCTCATACTGTATTGGAGCAGCAGCGGCTGACTGCCCCGTTCAACATCAGTTCACCGTCTCACCTCATACTGTATTGGAGCAGCAGCAGCTGACTTGATCGTTGATACTAATCATCATGTTTGAATCTGAGAGTAAATAGAGCCGACTACACTCTAAAAATGAAGGGTTCAACTGGAGTTGTTCTCAGATCCCCTAAGAACCGTAGGGTTCTTGGTCAATGAAAAACAGCCCCAAAAGGTTCTTCAAAGAACTTGTTAGAAGGTGGGTTCATCGAGGAACCTCCGTTGTTGCTGGACTTCTTCCGGGAACTTCGCAATTACAACTGAAAACGATGGTGACAAGTTTGGATGCGACAACAGTTAAAAAGGTTAAGTTGGGTTGATGTTTGGCTCTGAATATGTCTCGAAATCATTTATTATAATAATATAACATACTAATAATGAATAACGAAGACAATGATAGTTTTCTGTGAATATCTTCCATAACGTTACTATAGTTAATGAACGTAAATATTAGAAAGCCGGGTTTGACCGTCGGCGTTGTATGAGCTACAGTACAGTACCGTTAGCTAGCTAGCTAACGTTATGTCCTAACTAGGCACAACTAGGTTTGGTTTATTTCCTCAACTATATTCTTTCCCATATATTGTATATCGTTTCCATAAAGCCAACATGGTTTCCAATCTAGAGCAGTTCTCACTTTTGTGATAATAAACTAGCTAACGTTAGCTTCGTTAACTAACTAACTAACTAACTAACTAACTAAGGACGGTGACCAATCCAGACGAGATGTTACAACGAACTGAATCGTCAATGGAGGTCTTCCTCTTTATATAGGCTGCTACAGCATGCAATACTATTAACTCACAAGGGGGCTTAACGTTACATGTACAATACTATCCCATTTAGGAAACGTTACATGTACAATACTATCCCATTTTGGAAATGTTATTGTACAATACTATCCCATTTTGGAAACGTTACATGTACAATACTATCCCATTTTGGAGACGTTACATGTACAATACTATCCCATTTTGGAAATGTTACATGTACAATACTATCCCATTTAGGAAACGTTACATGTACAATACTATCCCATTTTGGAAACATTACATGGACAATACTATCCCATTTTGGAAACGTTACATGGACAATACAATCCCATTTTTGGAAACGTTACATGTACAATACTATCCCATTTTGGAAACGTTACATGGACAATACTATCCCATTTTGGAAACGATACATGGACAATACTATCCCATTTTGAAACGTTACATGTACAATACTATCCCATTTTGGAAACGTTACATGTACAATACTATCCCATTTTGGTAACGTTACATGTACAATACTATACCATTTTGGAAACGTTACATGTCCGCCCCCTTGTGGAGGGAAATTAATATCTTAGATGGTAGCTGTAGATGGGATTCAAATGCATAATGGTATTAATACAGTGTCTAGACTACCTCTTTTGTATAAATGCCCTTCAGAATCCAAACACAGTATTGCCACGCAGCAAAATGTTGAGTATAATCTTTCAAGTCAGCCTGATAAAATATTGAACAATTTGTGTACAAAGATATCTTGAAATGTGATATTATGCCTGTATGACAGTACTGTTACTGTATGGCAGTACTGTATTGGCTAGTGCTTTCTCCAATATGTTCTTCCATTTTACATTATATTATTTGTCGATGCCATTTATCTTTCAATATTCATTTAAAAAAAAATATATATATATATATATATATATATATATTTTAATACTTGTAAGACTATTCTTTGACACATTTTCTCTTCCTTTGAAACTCTTATAGGACAGAACATGGACACAATGCAATTGGGATCAAGAAGAAGGTACAGATATGTTGTAGGACAGCTGCATTTGAAGTGTACATTTAACCTGCATAGCAGTCAATACAAACTGACGTCTATTAGCATACAAATGTGTGCAAATGATCTTTTCAGATCTTCTCAGAAATGAATCAAGTCCATGGAATGGATATAGACAAAAAGATAATTCAAGGACTATTAGAGGTAGAGAGGCGAGGCAGGGGTGAGGACATCATCCTGCTATTTTGACAGTCCCTGAAGGACAATACAGAAGAGGGATTTGCTCTTATTCCTTCCTTTTCTCTAATGTATTTTGTAATGAAATTAGCAAGTGTAGTAAGATCATTGCTTTACTTTACTAGGACTGGAGACCACAGCAGCGATTCTGCTCTTGCCCTACCTCTTCAATGAGGACCCCAGTGGCCTTTATGTCCGTGACAAGGTATGTCTATGCACCAATCATCTGTTTCTTCATAAACATAGGTGTGCATGCTTATATAAAACTACAGCTGAACATTTGTTATGTTCTTTGTTAATTGTTTGTGTATTAATCTTTTCTTACTTTTGTTGACACAGATTTTCACCGCTCTTCACTCCTTTACTGCACATCGGTGGAAATCCATTTCACCATGAGAGTGAAATCCCGCTGGCCTTTGATGGGGAGAACATCCAGGCCCTCGAGGACGTCCCCATGGGACTTGGAGCTCTGCTACGGCTGGATTTTTTATTTTCCCTTAAATTTCCCCAAAATGTCAGAAGAACACTTATGTTGTTAAGTTACTGTGTTCTGGGGATAAGATAAGTTGGGATGAAGTTACCAGGGCCGGTCATAAAGATGGAAAACTTACTAACATAACTAAGTGGATATGATATACACACTAAAGCTGAAAAATCTGTATTTAGCATCAAGTCTACAATATTGTTAGTTTACCTGTGATTCACTCCAGTTTCATCGAACTGCCCAGACTTTGTATTTTCTCAACTGCGATACCAACTCCAGTCAGCAGATGGCGATGTGCATCTTTCAGGTGATTCTGCCACTGTGACGTATAATCTAGTGGATGGGACGATTCTTCAGCATCAACAGCTAGTCAGCCACCTTGGTTCACTCTAACTTTATGGAAAAAGGTTTATTCAATAAATCTAGCAACTCCTCTCATACTGGGAAGAACCCCCCCCCGGCCTTAAGGGCAGTTTATTTCAAAAGTAGTACCTGGACGGAGAAAATCCAATAAGCGTTTTATAGTTACATCGTTAGGGTAACTTAACCTAAAGTGGACACACTCCCATCAGTTTCTGAGACAACTGCCCAGACTTTATAGACAGTTTAATAATGCTTAAACCTCATCTTTATCAAATGATCCATTAAAGATACCAACTCAAAACCTACGTTCGTCTACATATGGGTTGTTTAAATTGTATCTAATTATATTCCCAGTATTACTTCATCAAATCTCTAGTAATCATTATACACACATACAATTCATCATATTTTCATATATTCACAGAATCCATATAAAACGTAAGAAATTCTCAGGTAGTCACGACAACCATTCCATTTGCTTTTTCAGGGACTCTCCATAGCAACGAAGCATCTCTCCAAACATCCTCCCAGCAGAACCAAAAATAAACTTTAGTTTCCCAGACAATGACCATGCGATCCTCAACAGTTCTCTAACCTCCCAGAAACCACGGCAAAATCAAGCCTCCCAGGAACTATAGACCTTCCGCTGCTTTCTAAAATATCATCCCGCTTATTATCCATATTTCAATCATCTGATTAAGCATATTTCTATATGTTACTATCCAGACGACAGATTAAGACTCATATCACAGTCACACAACTCTCATATCACAGTCACACAACTCCCATATCACAGTCACACAACTCTCATATCACAGTCACAACTCTCATATCACAGTCACACAATGCTATTCCCAAACATACCTAATCAATTAGTTGTTTTTCAACAATATTTTAACCTGCAGGAATATTTCCACATTTCTATCTAATGGTTAGTTCCTAGGATAATGAAACTCATACATTTACATCTTTCAATACTTCTAAAATGGGGTCCAGGTTTAAAACAATTACAGGTGCACCTTAATATCTTACACTATATCATAAATGGTCTTAAATAGTAAACACAGATTCTAGTTCTCATCCAGTTTACAGAGATAGCTGACTCAGCCTCAGAGCCTCCTGACTGGGCCCTGTTTACACCTCCACACAGGAATACACACTCAGAGCCTACGAGGATTTTCTAAAAACTAAACTTTGTGTTTCGCTCACCTCTTTCTTTTTTTAAACTACGTTCGAGATGTGGTATCCACTCGGCTCACTGCCTCTCAGATCAAAGGTGGGTCCATTTGCTCCGTTCTCTAAGTGTGGTCTCACTGAGATCCCAAGTTAGAGGAATCCCTTGTGGACCATTTACCCAGGTCACCAGGAGCGCTCACCAAGTCAAGATTCACATCCCCATACGTGGTGGTTAATTTCTTTAATATCAATTGAGACAAACTTATCACACAAGTCAGAGTTATTCTAAAACTAAATCTTTATTCACTTACTAATACGGAAGCAGGTCAAAACAACACACACATATAAAGTGAATCAATTGAGTGCTCTACGATAAATGATGGCTGGTCGACGAATCTTGAGAGCCACGATACAAATGTACAAAGGTATTTTACAGCCAAGATACACCCCTTTCAACCTAAATGACCAACAACAGATATATAGAACGGGTCACAAGGTTAAGATTTGTATGAAAGATACTTATAATTCTCAGCAGACAGTATCTGCTGTAAAAACAGTACTCTTTGTGTAGAGACCAGGGTCTGGCCCTGAGGTCATCTCTCCCTGGTACCATATAGAACAGAAACATTAACTCATGTTCTGGAATGCAGTCTCTTTAGGTTTTATCACCCAAAAGACATTGTAAATCTCCTGTCAGTGTTTTCTCCCAGAGGCCCATCCTCAGTAGAACACACAGACACAATAGTTCTAAGAACCCTCTATTCTGTTGCATAAAACAACCATTTGATGCAATAAAAGTATTATAACATAATCTTGCCGTTTTGCTCAGTGTCCACTGAAAGTTGACTAGTAACAACAACTGGGACATAAAAGACACCCACCATGAGACCCACTAAATCTGCCCAAGAAGAGGAAAACAAAAGAAAAACCCACACCAAACTTAAAGACAGGAAGTAAACCAAAAAGGTGGAGCAACTAAAGGTGTTGACTCTCCACATGTATCAAGACAACTGGAGCACTGGGCCAGACACTCTTAAATAGAACCTGGACCAGCTCAGGTGAAACACCTTCCCACTAACGAGATGGACAAGCCAGCACAGGTGTAACACATACTGACTAACGAGGTGACACCAATCAGTGCGTCCTACGTGCTAACGAGCTAGACGTGCTGACGAGCTAGACGTGCTAACGAGCTAAACGTGCTAACGAGCTAGACGGGCTAACGAGCTAGACGGGCTAACGAGCTAGACGTGCTAACGAGCTATACGAGCTGACGGAGCTAGACGTGCTAACGAGCTAGACGAGCTAACGGAGCTAGACGTGCTAACGAGCTAGACGTGCTGACGAGCTAGACGGGCTAACGAGCTATACGTGCTAACGAGCTAGACGTGCTAAAGTCCAACCTCAAAACATAAATAGAAAAACCAAAGCCTGTAACACCTTCCCCCTTAAGACAACAAATATATCCTATATTTCTTTTGGACAAATTTGCTCACCACCAACGGAAAACAACTTCCATTTCACATTATAATTATTTGTTTCTCCTTTTTCTTTCTATAGAATCCTAAATCCCACTAGCTTCTAGAACACTCGTCTTCCTAAAACTCACTAGATTCTAGAACTCTCGTCTTCCTAAAACTCACTAGATTCTAGAACTCTCCTCTTTCTAAATCCCACTAGCTTCTAGAACACTCGTCTTCCTAAATCCCACTAGCTTCTAGAACTCTCGTCTCCTTGGAACGAGCCCAAACAAAACTCATCTCCAATACGGAAAAACGTGCAGTCAAAATAAATAAAGATCCATAGCAACGCACTAGCTAAACGCAAAACACAAATCTTATATCCATTTGGGGGGAAATCAGGTTGAACCTGCTCTTGAAACTAACACAACAAAACAAAAAACACATGGAAATGGAGATATCTTTCACCTCACTGGTTAGAGGACAACCTGCAGAAGACAGTCAGCTACATTTTGGAGTGATGCATTTAAATTTAGGGGTCCCTAAACAAAGGAACACAACACTTATTTGTCATAACTCATCGATATCATGTTGAAATCAATTGTGCCGAGAGGAAGGAGATGAGGTTGCACGTCCTGTTAAAACTAACAGCTCAAAAACCACACAGAATCTGGGAATAGTGTGTACATCCCTGGTTAGAGGACAATTTGTAGAAAACAGCCAGATACATTTTGATTCCAGTGGGTCACCAACATGGTAAGTGTAACACAACTCTTTTTGTGTTAGTCACTTTTTGTTAAATCTCATAAATAGTAACTCTTCCATTTCAGAGCCTGGATTTTCCCCCTGAGGCTAATATCCATATCATGTTGAAATCAATAGAACAGGGGACAAACGTTTAGGGTTCTACATTGGGACATCATTAAAATACTCCTAATACAATGTTAAAACATTCTACATTGTGACATTAATTCATTGATATCATGAAACAACTCCTTCATGTATTTTCTGATGTTTGATCAGAGGTCTTTTATCAGAGAATCTCTTGTCACATTGACCACAGCCAAAATATTTCTCTCCTGTGTGTGTTCTCTGGTGCACTGTCAGATATCCAGATAGACCAAAACTCTTCCCACATTGACCACAGCTATAAGATTTCTCTCCTGTGTGTGTTCTCTGGTGCACTGTCAGATTGCTAGATTGACCAAAACTCTTCCCACATTGATCACAGCTATAGGGTTTCTGTCCTGTATGTATTCTCTGGTGCACTGTCAGATTGCTAGATTGACCAAAACTCTTCCCACATTGACCACAGCTAAAAGGTTTCTCTCCTGTGTGTGTTCTCTGGTGTAATGTCAGAGAGCCAGATGTAGTAAATCTCTTCCCACATTGAGTACAGCTAAATGGTTTCTCTCCTGTGTGGATTCTTTGATGAATTTTAATGCCTGATGAGGTGAATCTCTTCCCACAGTCAGAGCAGCTGTGAGTTCTCTTCCCTGTGGATCTCTGCAGGTGTTTCTTGAGGAGTTCTGATCTGGAGAGACTCTTCTCTGCCTCTTCAGCATCATGAGGTTGCTGAGGCTCCCCAGAGGATCCACGATAGTCACATCTCTCTCCTGTGTGAACAACAAAGTCAGACAGATGATTAAAGGCCCACAACAGCAGAAATCCACTGTAAAAGGTGATGCCAACAGCGTAGCCATGATGTTGTACAACAATTGACATCTGTAATGAATGTTAGAATTATTTGACAATTGTCTTAAAATGAGCAAGAAAAGTAATATATTGTCTTGTTTTCACATTAGTAGTCACATCAATGATTGTAGGCTAGAAATAAGTTATTAAAGTTGATGAAACTCTAAGCAGTGTGCCAGACGACTTTGGTCTCCAATATAGGCCCCTTTCTGTGTTAGCTAAAATTGCGGCACGAGGGCAAAGCACACAATTTGATTGTAGAAACTCCTCCCCACTAATGAGGAAACCACTAGTTATGGATGTAGTATATCTGGTAATGAGGAAACCACTAGTTATGGATGTACTATATCTGGTAATGAGGAAACCACTAGTTATGGATGTAGTATATCTGGTAATGAGGAAACCACTAGTTATGGATGTAGTATATCTGGTAATGAGGAAACCAGTAGTTATGGATGTAGTATATCTGGTAATGAGGAAACCAGTAGTTATGGATGTAGTATATCTGGTAATGAGGAAACCACTAGTTATGGATGTAGTATATCTGGTAATGAGGAAACCACTAGTTATGGATGTAGTATATCTGGTAATGAGGAAACCACTAGTTATGGATGTAGTATATCTGGTAATGAGGAAACCACTAGTTATGGATGTAGTATATCTGGTAATGAGGAAACCACTAGTTATGGATGTAGTATATCTGGTAATGAGGAAACCACTAGTTATGGATGTAGTATATCTGGTAATGAGGAAACCACTAGTTATGGATGTAGTATATCTGGTAATGAGGAAACCACTAGTTATGGATGTAGTATATCTGCTAATGAGGAAACCACTAGTTATGGATGTAGTATATCTGGTAATGAGGAAACCACTAGTTATGGATGTAGTATATCTGGTAATGAGGAAACCACTAGTTATGGATGTAGTATATCTGGTAATGAGGAAACCACTAGTTATGGATGTAGTATATCTGCCTGGAGCAAAAATGGTGAGAAAAGATTTTAGTTTTTCACAATGTATTCTGAAAGTGAATGGGGGAAACTCAGGGGAGTAACCTCCATTTCCAGGTTGATGATGAGTTCATTTCACACTACTTTGAATTATAATTGTAAGACTCATTTGAATCTCCTGCTTAATATGTTTGTGTTATTGTCGCAAATCAACTGCTTTATACTTAAAAAACACTTCAACCAGTAAAATGCTCTTTGGCTTTTCCATCAGCCTGACAATGAGGGTTTGTACACTCTTTGCCAAATTGGCCCATAACTTCACCTAACAACAATCATACCTATGTAATGAACGAAGAAGCACTTTGGTTGTTGTTGCATGACACACATAGTGTCCTCTAGGACCCATAACAATAACATAGACCTACTGTAGGACCCATAACAACAACATAACAATTATTTTAAGAATTATAGATACAGAATTCCTTTATGCAATCGCTATGTCCGATTTTAAAATAGCTTTTCGGTGAAAGCACATTTTGCAATATTCTGAGTAGATAGCCCGGCCATCACAGGCTAGCTAATTTGACACCCACCAAGTGTGGTACTCACCAAACTCTGATTTACTATGAGAAAAATTGGATTACCTTTGCTGTTCTTCGTCAGAATGCACTCCCAGGACTTCTACTTCAATAACAAATATTGGTTTGGTTCCAAATAATCCATAGTTATATCCAAATAGTGGCGTTTTGTTCGTGCGTTCAAGACACTATCTGATGGGTAAAGGAGGGTGCGTGCCCGGCACGTTTCGTGACAAAAAAAATCAAAATATTCCATTACCGTACTTCGAAGCATGTCAACCGCTGTTTAAAATCAATTTTGATGCGATTTTTCTCGTAAAAAAGCGATAATATTCCGACCGGGAGTCGTTGTTTTCGTTCAAAGACTGAAAATGAAAACATGGAGTCGTCTCGTGCACGCGCGCCCCAGTCTCATTGTTCTCAGATCGACCACTTACCAAATGCGCTACTGTTTTTCAGCCATGGCCTGCAAAGTCATCATTCAACGTTCTGGCGCCTTCTGAGAGCCTATGGGAGCGCTAGAAACTGTCACGTTATGCCAAATAGTGTTTTATGACAAACCATTTTTTACCAATCCGTCGAGGCACCAACTTTGAGAAGAAAACAAAGGTTTCAAACCAATTCATGAATTGCCTCAATCTGTTTAAAACAATAATTTTGACATCATGGATGAATTCTATAATATACTATATATCCTAGAAACCTGGTTAAACTATCATTATGACATCATGGATGAATTCTATAATATACTATATATCCTAGAAACCTGGTTAAACTATCATTATGACACCATGGATGAATTCTAGAATATACTATATATCCTAGAAACCTGGTTAAACTATCATTATGACATCATGGATGAATTCTATAATATACTATATATCCTAGAAACCTGGTTAAACTATCATTATGACACCATGGATGAATTCTAGAATATACTATATATCCTAGAAACCTGGTTAAACCATCATTATGACCTCATGGATGAATTCTAGAATATACTATATATCCTAGAAACCTGGTTCAACTATCATTATAACATCATGGATGAATTCTAGAATATACTATATATCCTAGAAACCTGGTTAAACCATCATTATGACATCATGGATGAATTCTAGAATATACTATATATCCTAGAAACCTGGTTAAACTATCATTATAACATCATGGATGGATTCTAGAATATACTATATAGCCTAGAAACCTGGTTAAACCATCATTATGACCTCATGGATGAATTCTAGAATATACTATATATCCTAGAAACCTGGTTAAACTATCATTATGACACCATGGATGAATTCTAGAATATACTATATATCCTAGAAACCTGGTTAAACCATCATTATGACCTCATGGATGAATTCTAGAATATACTATATATCCTAGAAACCTGGTTCAACTATCATTATAACATCATGGATGAATTCTAGAATATACTATATATCCTAGAAACCTGGTTAAACCATCATTATGACATCATGGATGAATTCTAGAATATACTATATATCCTAGAAACCTGGTTAAACTATCATTATAACATCATGGATGGATTCTAGAATATACTATATAGCCTAGAAACCTGGTTAAACTATCATTATGACCTCATGGATGAATTCTAGAATATACTATATATCCTAGAAACCTGGTTAAACTATCATTATGACATCATGGATGAATTCTAGAATATACTATATAGCCTAGAAACCTGGTTAAACTATCATTATGACATCATGGATGAATTCTAGAATATACTATATATCCTAGAAACCTGGTTAAACTATCATTATGACATCATGGATGAATTCTAGAATATACTATATATCCTAGAAACCTGGTTAAACTATCATTATGACATCATGGATGAATTCTAGAATATACTATACAGCCTAGAAACCTGGTTAAACTATCATTATGACATCATGGATGACTTCTAGAATATACTATATAGCCTAGAAACCTGGTTAAACTATCATTATGACATCATGGATGAATTCTAGAATATACTATATATCCTAGAAACCTGGTTAAACTATCATTATGACATCATGGATGAATTCTAGAATATACTATATATCCTAGAAACCTGGTTAAACTATCATTATGACATCATGGATGAATTCTAGAATATACTATATATCCTAGAAACCTGGTTAAACTATCATTATGACATCCTGGATGAATAAATTTGAGTGGTTACACTTCTCCTTCCCCCATCCCTCAGCTGTTTACCAAACCAAGCCTCTGGGCAGCCATTTTGTTACTGTTTAAAAAACCCACACAACCCAGCAATCTGCAGTTCATACAATAACAAAGCTGTAATTCCACCACTGTTTTGGTAATAAGATGATGATGGGGTTGGAGAAATGTAACTAATCTCAAATTCATAGACAGACCTGCGGATGCAAGGACTGACCATCCATGATATCAACATTATAGTTTTAACCATGTTGAGGCTATACAGTGTTGATTTACATTGTTTCTAAACATTGGAGTAAAAAAAGCTCATTTGGGGTTCTGATGGCGTATGACAGTTGAACTAAGCTCATGAGGCATGTGTTATATTCTTCAAGAATCAATGGCTATAAATAAATAATTAAAAAGTCCAAATATGGATGTAAAAATTGCAGATTTCCCCTTTAACACCAAACATCAGTTCAACAACTGCAGAGTTTGTGCCTCTGTATTTAAGACAGTACTTACTAGTGTTAATCAGGGCATGTTCATCGTTAAAACCATTGGATGCCTTATGATGCGTTTGGGAAACCGGGCCCAGATATCCAGATTCTTCCTCTTCTTCCTTCTTCGATGTGACAGTCATCTCCCCCTCCTCATCTTTCACTCCAAAAACTGCATCCTCCCCCTCCTTCACTCTGAACACTTCCTCTTCTTTCACAGTAACATCCTCCTCCTCCTTAACTCTGAACACGTCTTCCTCTTCTTTCACTGTAATGTCTTTCTCTTCTTCTTTCACGGTAACAGCCTCACCCTCTACTTGGTTTTGTATTGAAACAGCCTCCTCTTCCTCCTCCTCTTTGACGAGAGCTTCTTTCTCCGTCCAGCAGACCTCATCTTCTTTAGCAGGAGGAGAGTAGCTTAGTGAACGCATGGTCGGAGATGTTAGCTAGCTAGGCTAATGCTAACTTAACCAGCCCGCTAGCTGACTAATAACAACAACACCGTAAATATGAAATTAAATCTGCTAACTAACTAGACGACAGAAGTGGGTTTAAAACACAGTGGCTAATATACACTAAAGCATCTAAAGAGCTTTATTGTTCGGCTATTTTGTCTAGCAAGCTACCGTGGTGTCTGACTAACTGTTGTTGCTGTTGAAAGAAGCGTTCCGTCCACTACATTATACGTCACACCAACAGCATTACCTTAAATTCCCACACCGCCATCTGCTGACTGGAGTGGGTAACGCAGTTGAGTAAAATGATTATTTTATTGTCAGACAAAAAGTTAAAGTGTAGGAAGCATGAGTTTTTACTCGCCAGTGTAACAACACAGTGTGGTTAAAGACTTAGTAGCCTAGTTGTAGTCACGATATGGTTACCTATAAGTACAAACAGCTATGTTTTTGCATTATTACAAATTGATTAACTTATTTCGGGAAATCTTCTAAACTACCCACAATGCACTATTTCCCAACGTCATATGTATTATCAACTCTATGCTACCGAGTTTGTATGCCAGTGTAACGGTGTAATGAAGTTACATTTAAAAAAAAATGTATTTAACCTTTATTTAAACAGGCAAGCCAGCTAAGGACAAATTCTTATTTACAATGACGGCCAAACCCCTGCCAAACCCTAACCCAGGCGATGCTGGGCCACTGTGCGCTGCCCTATGGGACTCCCAATCCGGCCTGTTATGATACAGCCTAGTTTTGAACCAGGGTCTGTAGTGACACCTCTAGCACTGAGATGCAGTACCTTAAATCGCTGTTTGTGTGTTTACATTACAGTCAGTGATAAAGGATGTTATTCTGGGTAACCCAATGTGATTCTGGGTAACCCACAGCAGATTTCTGGAGAAATTGGAAATTGAGTGGTCCTGGGATAGAAATGTATGAAGTTGACATTACATCATAAAATCCCCCTTTTACATCATAAATTAGCAATTTATGTTTTAGTAACTTCTGTTGTTGGTTTGGCCTCTCTTTATATGTTATTTGCCGAATCTCAGTTTTCCATGTGGGTTTTATGCTGAAGTTCCCTCTATCAAGTTGGTAGCAAACTGGAAAATGCATCATCTTCAGAATGCTATTTATATCCTGTCACTACTGATCATTCATCCACACTGCATCTTCTTTAGGAGAGCTATTTATATCCTGATCATTCATCCACACTGCATCTTCTTTAGGAGTGCTATTTATATCCTGATCATTCATCCACACTGCATCTTCTATAGGAGTGCTATTTATATCCTGATCATTCATCCACACTGCATCTTCTTTAGGAGTGCTATTTATATCCTGATCATTCATCCTCACTGCATCTTCTATAGGAGTGCTATTTATATCCTGATCATTCATCCACACTGCATCTTCTTTAGGAGTGCTATTTATATCCTGATCATTCATCCACACTGTGTGTCTCATCAATGCAGGTAATTTATGACATGTATAAAGTATGTGTTTTATAAACTCATGAACACCAGCCAGTTTAAATCAGTCAGCCAGTGACCATTTACCCACAATGCAGCATGGATTTGATGCTCTCGAACACGGCCAGTGGTTTAGTAGATGACAAAAAGGCCACACTGCGCATGCGATTCGGTGCTCAAACCTGTTGAACCTACATTGCCGTTCAAAAGTTTGGAGTCAATTAGAAATGTCCTTGTTTTCCATGAAAACATTCATGAAATGAGTTGCATAATGAATAGGAAATATAGTCAAGTCTTTGACAAGGTTTTAAATAATGATTTTTAATTGGAATAATAATTGTGTCCTTCAGACTTTGAATCCTCCATTTGCAGCGATTACAGCCTTGCAGATCTTTGGCATTCTAGTTGTCAATTTGTTGAGGTAATCTGAAGAGATTTCACCCCATGCTTCCTGAAGCACCTCCCACAAGTTGGATTGGATTGATGGGCACTTCTTACGTATCATACGGTCAAGCTGCCCCCACAACAGTTCAATAGGGTTGAGATCCGGTGACTGTGCTGACCACTCCATTATAGACAGAATACCAGCTGAATGCTTCTTCCCTAAATGGAGCTGTGCTTTGGGTCATTGTCCTGGTGTAGGAGGAAGTTGGCTCCAATTAAGCACCGTCCACGGTATGGCATGGCTTTGCCCTGTATAAATCTCCCACTTTACCACCACCAAAGCACCCCCAGACCATCACATTGCCTCCACCATGCTTGACAGAAGGTGTCAAGCACTCCTCCAGCATCTTTTCATTTTTTCTGGAACTCACGAATGTTGTTGTTTGTGATCCGAACACATCAAACTTAGATTCGTCTGTATATAACACTTTTTTCCAATCTTCCTCTGCCCAATGTCTGTGTTAGTTTGCCCATCTTAATCTTTTCCTTTTTTTAAAACGGTCTGAGATATGGATTTTTCTTTGCAACTCTGCCTAGAAGGCCAACATCCCGGAGTCGCCTCTTCACTGTTGACGTTTAGACTGGTGTTTTGCGGGTACAATTTGATTAAGCACCTAGTTGAAAACTTGTGAGGCGTCTGTTTCTCAAATTAGACACTAATGTACTTGTCCTCTTGCTCAGTTGTGCACTGGGGCCTCCTTCCATTCTGGTTAGAGCCAGTTTGCGCTGTTCTGTGTAGGGAGTAGTACACAGCATTGTACGAGATCTTCAGTTTCTTGGCAATTTTTTGCATGGAATAGCCTTCATTCCTCAGAAATAGAATAGACTAACAATTTTCAGAAGAAAATGATTTGTTTCTGGCCATTTTGAGCCTGTAATCGAACTCACAAATGCTGATGCTCCAGATACTCAACTAGTCTAAAGAAGGCCAGTTTTATTGCTTCATTAATCAGAACAACAGTTTTCAGCTGTGCTAACATAATTGCAAAAGGGTTTTCTAATGATCAATTAGCCTTTTAAAATGATAAACTTGGAGAATATAAAATATATAATATATCTTGATTTGTTTAACACTTTTGTTGGTTACTACATGATTCCATATGAGTTATTTCATAGTTTTGATGTCTCCACTATTATTCTACAATGTAGACAATAGTTAAAATAAAGAAAAAACATTGAATTTGGAGGTGTGTCCAAACAATTGACCGGTACTGAATATGCATTGTGGAGGAGAACTGATCTTAGATCTGTACAAAGGCATAACATTTACACCAGGAACAACTGTCTGTGTTAAAAAGGCCCAGCTGGATTGAATTGAGCCATTTAAAATGACATATTTGAATGTCAAATGATTTGTTCTGTTTGTCAATACAAGACAGGGCCTGTGGAGGCTTGGCCTATTAGTGGTAGATTTGGGGGAGAATTTGAGTTGGAATAGTGATAGATTTTTGGAGGGACCCTTGTCACTACAGCCAATCAGCGAGCAGCTTCCCTTCCCCCACACCGTAGGCAGTTCTGTTAATCACAACACTTCCCCTGCTTTCCTCAACAATGGAAAAGCCCACTGAACTAAAGCCTTGACATTTCAGATCTTTTTTAAAAGATTGGGGAATTTTTTACAATTAGGAAATAATATGTCATGTTTTACTAGTACCTCAGCCGGCATTGTGAATGGTTAGGAAATAATATGTCATGTTTTACTAGTACCTCAGCCAGCATTGTGAATGGTTAGGAAATAATATGTCATGTTTTACTCGTACCTCAGCCAGCATTGTGAATGGTTAGGAAATAATATGTCATGTTTTACTCGTACCTCAGCCAGCATTGTGAATGGTTAGGAAATAATATGTCATGTTTTACTCGTACCTCAGCCAGCATTGTGAATGGTTAGGAAATAATATGTCATGTTTTACTCGTACCTCAGCCGGCATTGTGAATGGTTAGGAAATAATATGTCATGTTTTACTCGTACCTCAGCCAGCATTGTGAATGGTTAGGAAATAATATGTCATGTTTTACTCGTACCTCAGCCAGCATTGTGAATGGTTAGGAAATAATACGTCATGTTTTACGAGTACCTCAGCCAGCATTGTGAATGGTGTCTGAGGCGGTGACATACTAGACCATGGCAGTAAATCTAATACTTAGGTGTTTTTAGGCATGAAAGGTCTGGGGTGGTTCTGTGGTTATAAGTTACATCTCTGGCCATGCTGGCAGGGTCTGAATCAAACCCAATATCCAGTAGGATTGATCTGTTTGATCCATTTGTTTGTTTCAGTTTCCAGTAGTTGAATCCTTTAACATATTGTTGATTTCAACATTTTTTCATTTTCAACAAATGAACTGGGTTGGTTGAAAAGTGATACTTAAACTTACATACCAGCACTATTTTGACATAGTGGAAGATATACTGTTTTTCATACTAAGATGGACCAAGATACGTGATGCTTTTGCACATATTTGTTCATTAGTTTTGCAAAAGTCTGCTGATTGTCAGTCATTGGGTTCATTAGTTTTATATGTTCAAATCAAGCTTTATTTATACAGCATATTTCAGACATGGATGAAACACAATGGCTTCACAGGGAAAAGAAAACAAAAAAACAATGAAAATAAACAGCAATATTTACCACAAACATAAGAGGATAAAAAAATGAAGAATAACAACTGAAAGACTAATGAGCATTCTAAGGAAAATTAATTGATTACAATATTAACAATGGATGTTATATTCAACCATAACGAGATGGACAAGCCAGCACAGGTGTAACACATTGACTAACTGAGGTGACACCAATCAGTGCGTCCTACGTGCTAACGGGCTAGACGGGCTAACGAGCTAGACGTGCTAACGAGCTAAAGTCCAACCTCAAAACATAAATGGAAAAACCAAAGCCTGTAACACCTTCCACCTTAAGACAAAAAATATATCCTATATTTTTGATGGACAAGTTTGCTCACCACCAACAGAAAACAACTTACATTTCATATTAAAATCAACAAAAATGCTTCCCTTCTACAATATAAACATGGTGTCCACTGGATGTCAACAATTAAAAACACGTATTTCTAAATAATAATATACAATAGTATTATTTTTTTCTCCTTTTTCTTTCTATAGAATCCTAAATCCCACTAGCTTCTAGAACTCTCCTCTTCCTAAAACTCACTAGATTCTAGAACTCTCGTCTTCCTAAAACTCACTAGCTTCTAGAACTCTCGTCCCCTTGGAACGAGCCCAAACAAAACTCATCTCCAATACGGAAAAACGTGCAGTCAAAATAAATTGTGATCCATGGCAACGGACTGGCTAAACACAAAACACTAAACTTTTTAACTGCCCACCCTTGAGACAATCAGCAACCAAGTTGTCCTCACCACAGACATGTCTGATTTCAAGAGGAAACTCCTGCAATATCCATAGTAACTTTCCACCTCACTGCAGAGCTTCTCTCTCTTTTCAGTGTTCACTAGATAGGCATGTTGTTGGATCGGGGCCCAGTCCCCAATGTCATGCTCTAGTACACTTGGGTTGGCACATCTGAGAATTAACCCTGATATTCTAAAAGCAGGGCAACAGTGATGCATTTACATTTAAGGGTCGCTGAACAAAGGAACACAACACTTATTTGTCATCACTCATCGATATCATGTTGAAATCAATTGTGCGAGAGGAGGGAGATGAGGTTGCACGTCCTGTTAAAACTAACAGCTCAAAAACCACATGGAATATGGGAATAATGTGTACATCACTGGTTAGAGTACAATTTGTAGAAAACAGCTAGCTACATTTTGAAGTGTTGCATTGTGATTCCAGTGCGTCACCAACGTGGTAAGTGTAACAGAACTCTTTTTTTGTTAGTCACTTTTTGTTAAATCACATAAATAGTAACTCTTCCATTTCAGAGCCTGGATTTTTCCCCCTGAGGCTAAAATCAATTGAACAACAAACGTTTAGGGTTCTACATTCTGACGTTATTGAAATACTCCTACTACAATGTTAAAACATTCTACATTGTGACATTATTTCACTGATATCATGAAACAACTCCTTCATGTAGTTTCTGATGTTTGATCAGAGATCTTTTATCAGAGTATCTCTTCCCACACTGATCACAGCTATAAGGTTTCTGTCCTGTGTGTGTTCTCTGGTGTTTAGTTAGACAGCTAGATGTAGTAAAACTCTTCCCACACTGATCACAGCTATAAGGTTTCTCTCCTGTGTGTGCCCTCTGGTGTGCCGTCAGACAGCCAAACGTACTAAAACTCTTTACACATTGATCACAGACATAAGGTTTATCTCCTGTGTGTGTCCGCTGGTGTACTATCAGGCTGTTTAGCTGAGTAAAACTCTTCCCACATTGATTACAGCTATATGGTTTCTCTCCTGTGTGTGTTCTCTTGTGTATAGTTAGATAGCTAGATGTCGTAAAACTTTTCCCACATTGATTACAGCCATAAGATTTCTCTCCTGTGTGTGTCCGCTGGTGTACTATCAGGCTGTTTAGCTGAGTAAAACCCTTCCCACATTGATCACAGCCAAAAGGTTTCTCTCCAGTGTGTATCCTCTGGTGTGATTTCAGAGTTTGTAGCCGAATAAAACTCTTCCCACATTGATCACAGCCAAAAGGTTTCTCTCCTGTGTGAATTCTTTGATGTATTTTAAGGCCTAGTGAAGAGTTGAATATTTTCCCACAGTCAGAGCAGCAGTGAGATTTCTCTCCTGTGTGAACTCGCTGGTGTTTCTTGAGGAGTTCTGATCTGGAGAGACTCTTCTCTGCCTCGTCAGCATCATGATGTTGTTGAGGATCCCCAGGATCCCAATAGTCCCGTCTCTCTCCTGTGAGAACAAAGTCAGGCAGATGGTTAAAGGTCCACAACAGCAGAAATCCACTGTTTATTTGAGGTAAAAGGTGATGCCCAGAGCGTACCCATGAAGTTGTACAACAATTGACGTCTGTTAAAATATTTGACAATTAAGACAGTCAACTTACCAACAATCATATTTTGTCTTGTTTTCACATTAGTAGAAACTAGAAAAGTTTTTAAAGTTGTTGAAACCCTAAGCAGTGTGCCAGATGACTTTTGGTCTCCAATATTGGCCCCTTTCTGTGTTTGCTAAAATTGCGACACGAGGGCGATGCGCACACAAAAATGATTGCAGAAACACTTCCCTGCTAATGAGGAAACCACTAGTTATGGATGTAGTATATCTGGTAATGAGGAAACCACTAGTTATGGATGTAGTATATCTGGTAATGAGGAAACCACTAGTTATGGATGTAGTATATCTGCTAATGAGGAAACCACTAGTTATGGATGTAGTATATCTGGTAATGAGGAAACCACTAGTTATGGATATAGTGTATCTGGTAATGAGGAAACCACTAGTTATGGATGTAGTATATCTGCCTGGAGCAAAAAATAGTGAGCAAAGATTTTAGTTTTCACAATGTATTCTGAATATTACAGCACAAGATCAGGAGTGCTACTCAAGGAAACTCACATTAAGCTCTGTGTCTATTCACTAATTCACCACCGTGGGGGAAAACTCAGGGGAGTTCTCATAGGCTGACAGCAAATATAGCCTCCATTTACAGGTTGCTTATGAGTGCATTTCACATTAAATATGGATTATAATTGTAAGACTCGCTTGAATCACCTACTTAATATGTTTGTGTTATTGTCGCATATCAACTGATTTATACTTAAACACTTCAACCAGTAAAATGCTCTTTGGCTAGCTTTAACATCAGCCTGACAATGAGGGTTTGTACACTAAGTGTTTAACAAATTGGCCCATAACTTCACCTAACAATAACATAGACCAACTGTAAGACCCATAACTTCACCTAACAACATAGACCTACTGTAGGACCCATAACTTCACCTAACAACAACATAGACCTACTTCACCTAAGACTATATATAATTTTATATTTCAGGTGAAACATGGAAACTAACATGTCTTTGTCATGACATTTCATAACCTGATCACCAGATCATTTTGTGAATAATCCCACTAGGCTACTCTGTAATGTGTTGTCATTCTAAATGTCCT
This sequence comes from Salmo salar, assembly GCF_965601325.2. NCBI lineage: Eukaryota > Metazoa > Chordata > Actinopteri > Salmoniformes > Salmonidae > Salmo > Salmo salar. Next base: position 90,366 of record NW_027675353.1, read on the forward strand.
GAATAAAGGAAAATAGCTCTGTGTGTTGTACAATAGCCTATCCATCAAGGAACAGTTCTCTACACATTATGAGCTAAGTATCTCTGTGCACAAACAGAGTAATGAGACCCTACTGTAAATCAGCCAGACAGTAACACATTATAAACATCGATTTGTTTGGGATGTTGGATCCAACGTGGAGCACGGCATAACTGTCTTTACCAGAGTAATGAATGAAGAAGCACTTTGGTTGTTGTTGCATGTCGTGATGTTTGTCATGTGACTGTCATTCAGAAAATGATTTCCTGGATCAGCTGATGATAGTTGAACATGTGACTGTAACTAAACAGCTACAGTATTAAGAATGATGTGTAATTATTGAAGAACGACGTTAATGACAGTATCTATTTGGGTGTTGTAAATAAAGTTAAGGTGACTCTCGGTTAGAACCATTGGATTTAGCAAACTCTGAAATTATTTAGGATTTCTGTGCCCATAAAAACTGTTTTGCCAGCGTAACATAAGGAGACACTAAATGTTACGTAGGTAGAGAGCATTTCAGAGATCTGAATACAAACAACTGTCCTAACAGGACAATAACCTAAACCACAAGGCCAAATCTACACTGGAGGAGCTTACCAAGATGACATTGAATGTTCCTGAGTGGCCTAGTTACAGTTTGGACTTAAATCATCTTGAAAGTCAATGGCAAGACTTGAAAATGGCTTTCTAGCAATGATCAACAACCAACTTGACAGAACAGGAAGGATTTTAAAAAGAATAATGAATATTCACATGAAGATCAGCCTCCTATTGGATGACATCACGACTTCCCATCAAGCCAACTCCTTGGAGGCCTTACTATGACATCACTCACTCCTTCTAGTTTGCAGTTGTTAAAAAAACACTATTTTGCCCAAAACATTTATTTGTTTCCCATTAGTGTGTTTATACTTTACTGTATTTATATATCACTTTTCAACAGGAAAAGTTTAAAAATCCCTGGAGGACTTCATGGACAATTCATACCGTACAAAAACATATTTGAGTGTAGAATGCCCTTTTAAAAATCACACATTAGTTCAACAACTGCAGAGTTTGTGTCCCTGTTTTATAAGATAGTACTCACTGTATTTACTGGTGTTAATCAGATCAATGTCCCTGTTTTATTAGATAGTACTCACTGTATTTACTGGTGTTAATCAGATCAATGTCCCTGTTTTATTAGATAGTACTCACTGTATTTACTGGTGTTAATCAGATCAATGTCCCTGTTTTATTAGATAGTACTCACTGTATTTACTGGTGTTAATCAGATCAATGTCCCTGTTTTATTAGATAGTACTCACTGTATTTACTGGTGTTAATCAGATCAATGTCCCTGTTTTATTAGATATTACTCACTGTATTTACTGGTGTTAATCAGATCAATGTCCCTGTTTTATTAGATAGTACTCACTGTATTTACTGGTGTTAATCAGATCAATGTCCCTGTTTTATTAGATAGTACTCACTGTATTTACTGGTGTTAATCAGATCAATGTCCCTGTTTTATTAGATAGTACTCACTGTATTTACTGGTGTTAATCAGATCAATGTCCCTGTTTTATTAGATAGTACTCACTGTATTTACTGGTGTTAATCAGATCAATGTCCCTGTTTTATTAGATAGTACTCACTGTATTTACTGGTGTTAATCAGATCAATGTCCCTGTTTTATTAGATAGTACTCACTGTATTTACTGGTGTTAATCAGATCAATGTCCCTGTTTTATTAGATAGTACTCACTGTATTTACTGGTGTTAATCAGATCAATGTCCCTGTTTTATTAGATAGTACTCACTGTATTTACTGGTGTTAATCAGATCAATGTCCCTGTTTTATTAGATAGTACTCACTGTATTTACTGGTGTTAATCAGTTCTCCAGTCTTCTCTTCTTCGTCCTCCTCTAATGTGACAGTCATCTCCCCCTCTTCATCTTTCACTCCAAAAACTGCATCTTCCTCCTCTTCTTTTACTGTAACATCCTCCTCCTCTTTCACTCTGAAGGCGTCTTCCTCTTCTTTCACTGTAACGTCTTTCTCTTCTTCTTTCACTGTAACAGCCTCACCCTCTACTTGTTTTTGTATTGAAACAGCCTCCTCTTCCTCCTCCTCTTTCACGAGAGCTTCTTTCTCCGTCCAACAGCCCTCTTCTTTAGCAGGAGGAGAGTAGCTTAGTGAACTCATGGTCGGGGATGTTAGCTAGCTAGGCTAGTGCTAACTTAACCAGCCAGCTAGTTGACTTACAACGTAAATATTACATTAAATGGGGTAGCTAGTTGTTTCCACATAAGTATGTTTAAATCATAGTGACAAATAAACCACGAAATTGTCTAAAGAACTTGAATGTTCCGACTTTGTCGGCTAGCGAGCTACCGAGGTGGCTGCAGTTGTTGAAGAAGCGTTCCGTCCACTAGATTATACGTCACACTAGAAACATCGCCTGAAAGACACATATCGCCATCTGCTGTCTGGAGGGAGGAAACGCAGTTGAGGAGGGAAAACTATTTTTATTCTTTCATTGAATTATAATATTATAAAGCAGTTTAGGGAAACGTTTTTTTTCTCTCCATTAAATATTAATATTATATCAACACGTACAAAGAGCAACAAGTGTTGTTTGATTAGTTCATTTTTTTATGAGAATTTAAAACAAACTCTACATCTACTCCACATCTGTATTTCTGATTCAGTCAAATAACTAGATATCAAAATAAGCACCTAGTTATTGATACCCTTGATAAAGATGAGCTAAAATTACTGTATAAAATAAATAAACTTTACCCTCTACCAGGATATTTTAGCCCAAAACCTGGTTACCTCTCTGCTAGGAGGCTGAAACTTGGCCATAAGTGGATCTTCCAGCAAGACACATCAACATCCACAAAGAAATGGTTAATTGAGCACAAAAATCAACATTTTTAATGGCCATCTCAGTCTTCGGACTTGAACTCCATTGAAAACCTGTGGTTTGAATTGAACAGGGCAGTCCACAAGCGCAGACAAAAGAAATCAAGGACCTGGAGAGATTCTGTATGGAGGAATGGTCTAAGATCCCACCCAATGTGTACTCTAATCTCATAAAACATTTCAGTGTCGTTTTCCTCCCAAGGGGAGGGTGCTGGAGTATTGAAAACATGGGTGGCAGTAATTCAGACCCTTACCTTTTGAGAATAACATGTTCAACTAAATCTCTTTCTCTGAGCTATTGTTTCAGCATACAATAATATAATTCACCCTTTTTTTTACATAGAAGTATTTGAATTCTTTATTTTATAGAGTTGTTTTTGCTCATCTTTATCAAGGGTGTCAACAATTTTGTCCCCCACTGTACCTCCATACTGCTGCTACATGGTGTAACAATACATCATGTAGATGTATATAATGAACAGACTAGGTCTATACTGCTGCTACATGGTGTAACAATACATCATGTAGATGTATATAATGAACAGACTAGGTCTATACTGCTCCTACATGGTGTAACAATACATCATGTAGATGTATATAATGAACAGACTAGGTCTATACTGCTCCTACATGGTGTAACAATACATCATGTAGATGTATATAATGAACAGACTAGGTCTATACTGCTCCTACATGGACTAACAATACATCATGTAGATGTATATAATGAACAGACTAGGTCTATACTGCTGCTACATGGTGTAACAATACATCATGTAGATGTATATAATGAACAGACTAGGTCTATACTGCTCCTACATGGTGTAACAATACATCATGTAGATGTATATAATGAACAGACTAGGTCTATACTGCTCCTACATGGTGTAACAATACATCATGTAGATGTATATAATGAACAGACTAGGTCTATACTGCTCCTACATGGTGTAACAATACATCATGTAGATGTATATAATGAACAGACTAGGTCTATACTGCTCCTACATGGTGTAACAATACATCATGTAGATGTATATAATGAACAGACTAGGTCTATACTGCTCCTACATGGTGTAACAATACATCATGTAGATGTATATAATGAACAGCCCAGGTCTATACAAAAAGTTTGGGGTCACTTAGAAATGTCCTTGTTTTTGAAAGAAAATCAAAATGTTTCATTTATTTACCTGTTTTTGTTTGTCATTATGGGGTATTGTGATGTCATTATAGGGTATTGTGATGTCATTATGGGGTATTGTGATGTCTTATGGGGTATTGTGTGTAGATTGATGAGGGAAAAAAATGATTTAATCCATTTTAGAATAAGGCTGTAACGTAACAAAATGTAGAAAAAGTGAAAGGGTCTGAATACTTTCCGACTGCACTGTATATATTGGGGAAGTACTTAGTGACATCACTTCATTAAACATGAGGTACAAATATATAACATAGGTTCACAATATCAACATTCAATGTATCAAAATATATGACCAATATATTATTGCCTTCCTAAGCCAGGATTCAGACACGGCCAGGACATCACACAGGGCCTGGGTTAACCTCTACATCACCCAAGGAACAGAGGAGTAGGATGAGGGTACGGCTAAAGGCTATCAGAATTGGTCGAATAGTGCGTTGGGAACAGAGAATAAAAGGAGCAGATTTCTGGGCGTGGTAGGATAGATTCAAGGCATAATGTACAGACAGGGGTATGGTAGGGTGCGGGTACAGTGGAGGTAAACCTAGGTGTTGAGTGACGATGAGAGAGGTTTCTCCTCAGGAGGCACCAGTTATGCTAGGTGAGATCACCGCATGTGTGGGAGGTGGGACAAAATAGCTCTCTGAGCCATGTTGAATAGGACTAGGGGCTCTGCAGTAAAATAAAACAAGGATAACTACCCTAAACAACAGTATACAAGGCATATTGACATTAGAGAGACATAAAGCGAGGCATAAAGCAATCACAGGTGTTGATTGGGATAGCTAGCTAAGACAACAACGGGTAAGACAACAGTTAATCAGCTAAGACAACAACAACAGGTAAAACATACAATCAAGCCCCGCCTTCCACAGGTGATGAGAGTGAGGCTTGGATTTATTCCTTAAATGTAATACCGCTCTTCACCGACCCAGGAAGGTGTTGTACCTCGTTTCCCTCCTTCAGGGAACAGTAATTATAGTCATAAAGTTACACTCCCTTTCAGTCGGTCAACTTCGGTACAACATACTATGGGGAAATACAATCATTCCCCATGCCGACCCAAACGGATACTAAATGAAACGGCCCCTGGCAGACCACCCAGACCTGACCCCGCAAGATGCTTCAGTTCTGTCAATTTATTAATTGGCTTTTGTTTGAAACACTCCTGTCAATGTTGAGTAAGGACGCACACCTGAATACGCATATAGAAGTACGACTAGTCTACCTGGCCTGTGTGCAAATGTAGGTCTATAAATGTGCCCATTTGGGGATGTCTGATAGTATTTCTGATTGTCTTAACGCACCACCACTAATGAGTTGTGGAGCTTCTCAAAGTATTTTTTTCTTCACATCAAAAAGCAAGTAAACAAAGTCTAATCAAAATCAATTGCAAATGAGAATAGTTCCTCAAAGTATTTAAAAAATATATTTCCAGCTCTCACCCTTTCGATAAACACTCAGCATAAAAGGGAAAAATGTAATGCTCTGATCCAGTGGAAATGTCATAAAAGACCTGATTACTTCTTATCCTTTGCACAAATAGCCTACAGCTGTGTCTGTCCAGAACTCACTGGCAGGGAATAAGGCCCAGAATATTTTATACAATGTTGCAGGCTTGCTATCACAAGTTTAGGAGGACCCAGTTGATAGTTGATATGTTTTAAGTTCGTTGTAGACAGGCCATGTGCAGCCAAAGTGATTTATAGGATATTTATTACCTGCAGGCTACAATGTTTTTATTTGTTGGCTTTATGTAGGTTATTTTTACATAGTTGGCAATAAAAATTCCTTTTAGATTTGTATAATTTTCTTTTAGATTTAGATAGAATGTAGATTAATCACAGACAATGATTTTAAAATCTTCCATGAAAATGTGCATATGAAAATCCTAACTGGCACCAGATCAGTAGAAATGGTCAGATAAAGTGCCACTCGAAATGGAAAAGGTTCGAGTCATCCCTCGAGTCATTTGTGTGTCTTAATTATTTGGTCAAACAGTGTGCTTAAAGCATCAGACCAGTTCAGTACATATAGTTGATTTTATTAAAACACATGGGTTGTGTCTATATATGGAAAAATATACATAACATTTCAACCAATCGATTGGTAGAAAGAACAGACAACTCTTGGTTGACCAAGATGTATTTTAGGTGGGGACAGCACTAGAACATGATGTTGGGGCCTCTGAGTGGCGCAGCGGTCTAAAACACTGTATCTCAGTGCTTGAGGCGTCACTACAGACACCCTGGTTCGAGTCCAGGCTGTGTCACAACTGGCCGTGATTGGGAGTTACAGTGAGGGAAAAAAGTATTTGATCCCCTGCTGATTTTGTACATTTGCCCACTGACAAAGAAATGATCAGTCTATAATTTTAATAGTAGGTTTATTTGAACAGTGAGAGACAGAATAACAACAAAAAAATCCAGAAAAACACATGTCAAAAATGTTATAAAATGATTTGCATTCAATGTTTGGGGCATTGCGACTGGTTACCTATTTTGATGTGATATGAAAGTATTGTGTGAAATTATTTTGATGTGAAAGTATTTTAAATAATTTTGATGTGATATGAAAGTATTATTTGAAATAATTTTGATGTGAAAGTATTTGAAATAATTGATGTGATATGAAAGTATTATTTCAAATAATTTTGATGTGATATTTAAGTATTGTGTGAAATTATTCTGAATTGATATGAAAGTACAGCGATTTATGTTTCTAGAAACGTATCGCAATTGAGAATCGATTCACATTTAGATGGAATATTTTACTATTTTAGCTGCCAGAGCCAGTCTACCTCTGAAAATAACATACAGTCCTTGGACCTTGAGGAGTAACGGGGGCAGCAATCAGCAGTAGAAACAATAACAAAGCGTACTCCCTGCCCGTTTCGGTAAAAAGCTGAGGGATGGAGCTGGAGAAATGTAACCATCCATGATATCAACATTATAGTTTTAACCATGTTTTGAGGATATACAGTGTTTGTTTATATTTACTGACAAACATTGGAGTAAAAAAAGCTTATATTTTGGGTTCTGATGGGGTACAACAGTTGAACTAAGCTCATGAGACATTTATAAGTGATTTCTTCAAGAAACAAATGGGTACATATCATTAATGTATAAGTCCCCAAATGGATGTAACAACTGCTGATTGCCCCTTTAAGAGAACATCTTGGGCTAATCTAATAGGAGATATTGAGGACTACAGTATTTCAGGCATTGTCATTGGATGCATTTGATCAATTGTTAACGTTTTGTTGATGGTCCACTCTTGATGTTCTACACGTTACAGTGAAGCTTCAGCCATTCCTACAGAACAACATTAAAGTGTAGAACCCCTTTACTGCATATTGGTTCAACGACTGCAGAGACGGTACTTACTGGTGTTAAACAGATCTCCAACCTCCTCTTCTTCCTCCAATGTGACAGTCATTTCCCCCTCCTCCTCTTTCACTCCAAAAACTGCATCCTCCTCTTTCTCTTCCGCCTCTTCTTTTACTGTAACATCCTCCTCCTCTTTCACTCTGAACGCGTCTTCCTCTTCTTTCACTGAAACGTCTTTCTCTTCTTTCACTGTAACAGCTTCACCCTCTACTTGTTTTTGTATTGTAACATCTTTCTCTTCCTCCTCCTCTTTCACTAGAGTTTCTTTCTCCATCCAGCAGACCTCCTCTTCTTTAACAGGAGGAGAGAAGCTTAGTGAACTCATGGTCGGGGATGTTAGCTAGCTAGCATTAGCGACTAGCCTAGTTCTAAGCTAACTTAGCAAACCAGCTAGCTGACAAACAACGTAAATATATCATTAAATGGGCCAACAAGTACATACGACAGAAGTGTGTTTAATACACAGCGACTAATATACACCAAACCAGTGTAAAGAGCGTGAATGTTGTAGCTATGTTTGCTAGAAAGCTACCGAGGTGTCTGACTAGCTGTTGTTGTTGAAGGAGCGTCCCGTCCACTAGATTATACGTCACACTGGCAGCATCGCCTGAACCTAAAAGACGCACATCGCCATCTGCTGACTGGACTGGGCAACGCAGTTGAGGAACCAAACGTTTATTTTTCATTTATTTCATAAAAGTTTAATATTATATTAAGTCGTTCAAAGAGAAGCATGTGTTGATTGATTCGTTTTTAATGAGTGAGAATTTAAAACAAACTTTACACCCACTACATATTTGCATTGAACCATACTTCTGACATGGATCATTTTGACCCCAGAGGCATATCTTTTATCATAGCCAAAATGAGGTTTATTCAATTCTACCAATTTTTCATGACTTTGTCAATCAACTTGTTCTTAATAAATCTAAATCATGGTTTAGTGTTTCTGTATCAATATGGACTTTTAACAAATTCAAATCCTTTGGAGTCATTTTGACCCCAGCCAAAAGCATCTTTGATAAATAGGACGTTTATTTCAAATCAAATCACAATTTATTGGTCACATACACATGTTTAGCAGATGTTATTGCAGGTGTAGTGAAATGCTTGTGTTTCTAGCTCCGACAGTGCAGTAATATCTAACAAGTAATATCTAACAATTTCACGACATATACCCAATACACACACATCTAAGTATTTGAATCTAGGTTTCTCTGTAGACATGATCCATCCCACCAGAGGGTGGAGGGGCACCTGTAACAGTGGTTTTGACCAGATAGACACCTGCAGACACACAGTATAGTGCCTCCCATGTACTCTCCTATGATTGGACTCTTCTATACCACGTATCACATGACTGTGTACAAAACTGCATTCATTAAGTATTCAGACCCCTTCACTTTTTAAACATTTAGTTACATTACAGCCTTATTCTAAAGTTGAATAATTTTATAATTGAATAATCAATACCCCATAATGAGAAAACAAAATCATTTTTAAAAAACATTTTTCCAAATGTATTTACTTAAGTATTCAGACCCTTTGCTATGAGACTCGAAATTGAGCTCAGATGCATCCTGATTCAATTGATCTTCCTTGAAATGTTTCTACAACTTGATTGGAGTCCACTTGTGTTAAATTCAATTGATTAGACATGATTAGGAAAGGCACACAACTGTCTATATAAGATCCCACAGTTTACAGTGCATGTCAGAACAAAAACCGAGCCATGAGGTCAAAGGAATTGTCCATAGAGCTCTGAGACAGGATTGTGTCGAGGCACAGATCTGGGGAAGGGTACCAAAAAATGTCTGCAGCATTGAAGGTCCCCAAGAACACAGTTGCCTCCATCATTCTTAAATGGAAGAAGTTTGGAACCACCAAGACTCTTCCTAGAGCTGGCCGCCTGGCCAAACTGAGAAATCGTGGGAGAAGGGCCTTGGTCAGGGAGGTGAACAAGAACCCGATGTTCACTCTGACAGAGCTCCAGAGTTCCTCTGTGGAGATGGGAGAACCTTCCAGAAGGACAACCGTCTCTGCAGCACTCCACCAATCAGGCCTTAATGTATCAATGATTAAATTGTCAAAATGTATTTCAATGGACAATTCAGTGAACTGTTCTGTGAAAGGTGTTGGCTAGAGATGACATGCAGGAGCTTGCAGGGATTTGTAGTCTTGCATGTCGTCTACTTTGATGCTAATTAGCATTTTAGAATCCGAGAGTAAAGAGACACAAATATATTGATACAAGTATTTGTATTGATTATGGATCACCATTAGTTCCTGCCAAGGCAGCAGCTACTCTTCCTGGGTTTTTATTAAGGATCTCCATTAGTTACTGTCAAGGCAGCAGCTACTCTTCCTGGGGTTTATTATGGATCCCCATTAGTTCCTGCCAAGGCAGCAGCTACTCTTCCTGGGGTTTATTATGGGTCCCCGTTAATTCCTGTCAAGGCAGCAGCTACTCTTCCTGGGGTTTATTATGGATCCCCATTAGTTCCTGCCAAGGCAGCAGATACTCTTCCTGGGGTTTATTATGGATCCCCATTAGTTCCTGCCAAGGCAGCAGCTACTCTTCCTGGGGTTTATTATGGATCCCCATTATTTCCTGTCAAGGCAGCAGCTACTCTTCCTGGGGTTTATTATGGATCCCCATTATTTCCTGTCAAGGCAGCAGCTACTCTTCCTGGGGTTTATTATGGATCCCCATTAGTTCCTGTCAAGTAAGAAGTATGGTTAGGGAGCGGGCCAGCCTGCCTGAACCACCCCTTTCAAGCAAAAGGTATAAATGATGGGTTATGAACTAACAGGTATAAATGATGGGTTATGAACTAACAGGTATAAATGATGGGTAATGAATTAACAGGTATAAATGATGGGTTATGAATTAACAGGTATAAATGATGGGTTATGAATTAACAGGTATAAATGATGGGTTATGAATTAACAGGTATAAATGATGGGTTATGAACTAACAGGTATAAATGATGGGTTATGAATTAACAGGTATAAATGATGGGTTATGAATTAACAGGTATAAATGATGGGTTATGAACTAACAGGTATAAATGATGGGTTATGAATTAACAGGTATAAATGATGGGTTATGAACTAACAGGTATAAATGATGGGTTATGAATTAACACATCCCCTGCGAGCCCAGGCATTTCAATACCTTCAGGATTTCTTACGGTCCATGTGCAATGTATATGGTTATCTCTGTCTCTCTCTCCATCTCTTCTTTAACAAGCAGCCATGTTGTTGTCATTCCACTAGGGACCTGTTTTCAGCATTTTAAGTCTCCAGTCAATAACCGGTGCACTGGAATAATCCCTCTACACCCTCTACACATGTACTGCACTGGAAATATCCCTTTACACATGTACTGCACTGGAAATATCCTTCTACACATGTACTGTACAGGAATTATCACATTGGCTGGCAGAAACTTACAGTTTTTTTTATTGGGCCATCAAAGCTGTCTCAGTGAGAGACTAGTTGATTATGGACTAACAGTCTAACAGTCTGAAGGTCACAACTCATGTTATTCTGGTTAAACAGTGAGAGACTAGTTGATTAAAAGGGGGGATTTTTTTTACAATTAGGAAATAATATGTCATGTTTTACTAGTACCTCAGCCAGCATTGTGAATGGTTAGGAAATAATATGTCGTGTTTTACTCGTACCTCAGCCAGCATTGTGAATGGTTAGGAAATAATATGTCATGTTTTACTCGTACCTCAGCCAGCATTGTGAATGGTTAGGAAATAATATGTCATGTTTTACTCGTACCTCAGCCAGCATTGTGACTGGTGTCTGATGCAGTGACATACTAGACCATGACAGTAAATCTAATAATTAGGTGTTTTTAGTCATGCATGAAAGGTCTGGGGTGGTTCTGTGGTTATAAGTTACTGACCTTGGAATACATTTCTGGCCATGCTGGCAGGGTCTGAATCAAACCCAATGTCCACCTGGTACACTGACAGGGTCTGAATCAACCCAATGACCACCTGGTACACTGACAGGGTCTGAATCAACCCAATGTCCACCTGGTACACTGGCAGGGTCTGAATCAAACCCAATGTCCACCTGGTACACTGGCAGGGTCTGAATCAAACCCAATGTCCACCTGGTACACTGACAGGGTCTGAATCAACCCAATGTCCACCTGGTACACTGACAGGGTCTGAATCAACCCAATGACCACCTGGTACACTGGCAGGGTCTGAATCAACCCAATGTCCACCTGGTACACTGACAGGGTCTGAATCAAACCCAATGTCCACCTGGTACACTGGCAGGGTCTGAATTAAACCCAATGTTAAGGGGAGGGTAGATTGGTCAAGAGGGTGATGATTATTGTTGTTCTACTGCCTGATTGTTATGCAACAACACTGTTTACAAAAGCTTTGTTAAATCAGCACAACAGTTTTCAGCTGTGCTAACATAATTGCAAAAGGGTTTTCTAATGATCAATTAGCCTTTTAAAATGATAAACTTGGATTAGCTAACACAACGTGCCATTGGAACACAGGAGTGATGTTTGCTGATAATGGGCCTCTATACGCCTATGTAGATATTCCATAAAAAATTTGTCGTTTTCAGCTACAATAGTCATTTACAACATTAACAATGTCTACACTGTATTTCAGATCAATTTGATGTTATTTTAATGGACAAAAAATGTGACTTTCTTTAAAAAACAAGGACATTTCTAAGTGACCCCAAACATTTGTTACACCATGTAGGAGCAGTATAGACCTAGTCTGTTCATTATATACATCTACATGATGTATTGTTACACCATGTAGCAGCAGTATAGACCTAGTCTGTTCATTATATACATCTACATGATGTATTGTTACACCATGTAGCAGCAGTATAGACCTAGTCTGTTCATTATATACATCTACATGATGTATTGTTACACCATGTAGGAGCAGTATAGACCTAGTCTGTTCATTATATACATCTATATGATGTATTGTTACACCATGTAGGAGCAGTATAGACCTAGTCTGTTCATTATATACATCTACATGATGTATTGTTACACCATGTAGGAGCAGTATAGACCTAGTCTGTTCATTATATACATCTACATGATGTATTGTTACACCACGTAGGAGCAGTATAGACCTAGTCTGTTCATTATATACATCTACATGATGTATTGTTACACCATGTAGGAGCAGTATAGACCTAGTCTGTTCATTATATACATCTACATGATGTATTGTTACACCATGTAGGAGCAGTATAGACCTAGTCTGTTCATTATATACATCTACATGATGTATTGTTACACCATGTAGGAGCAGTATAGACCTAGTCTGTTCATTATATACATCTACATGATGATGTATTGTTACACCATGTAGCAGCAGTATAGACCTAGTCTGTTCATTATATACATCTACATGATGTATTGTTACACCATGTAGGAGCAGTATAGACCTAGTCTGTTCATTATATACATCTATATGATGTATTGTTACACCATGTAGGAGCAGTATAGACCTAGTCTGTTCATTATATACATCTACATGATGTATTGTTACACCATGTAGGAGCAGTATAGACCTAGTCTGTTCATTATATACATCTACATGATGTATTGTTACACCACGTAGGAGCAGTATAGACCTAGTCTGTTCATTATATACATCTACATGATGTATTGTTACACCATGTAGGAGCAGTATAGACCTAGTCTGTTCATTATATACATCTACATGATGTATTGTTACACCATGTAGGAGCAGTATAGACCTAGTCTGTTCATTATATACATCTACATGATGTATTGTTACACCATGTAGGAGCAGTATAGACCTAGTCTGTTCATTATATACATCTACATGATGTATTGTTACACCATGTAGGAGCAGTATAGACCTAGTCTGTTCATTATATACATCTACATGATGTATTGTTAGTCCATGTAGGAGCAGTATAGACCTAGTCTGTTCATTATATACATCTACATGATGTATTGTTACACCATGTAGGAGCAGTATAGACCTAGTCTGTTCATTATATACAGCTACATGATGTATTGTTACACCATGTAGGAGCAGTATAGACCTAGTCTGTTCATTATATACATCTACATGATGTATTGTTACACCATGTAGGAGCAGTATAGACCTACAGTAGCTAATTGCTAATTTAGATGTTGTTTGACTTAATGATGGTAGGTTTGGTCGATGTGTTGATGGTAGTTGTGGTAGGTAAGTTTGGTAGGTGTGGTAATGAAATATACAGTAGGAACATGGTGATGGTAGGTGTGGTAGTTGTGGTTTGTAGGTTTGGTGATGGTAGGTTTGGTCGATGTGTTGATGGTAGTTGTGGTAGGTCGGTGTGGTAGGTGTGGTAGTTGTGGTAGGTAGGTGTGGTAGTTGTGGTAGATAGGGGTGGTAGTTGTGGTATGTAGGTGTGGTAGTTGTGGTAGGTAGGTTTGGTGATGGTTGGTTTTGTAGTTGTGGTGGGTGTGGTAGGTGTGGTGATGGTAGGTGTGGTAGTTGTGGTAGGTCGGTGTGGTAGATGTGGTAGTTGTGGTAGGTAGGTTGGTGTAGTAGTTGTGATAGGTAGGTGTGGTAGTTGTGGTAGTTGTGATAGGTAGGTGTGGTAGTTGTGGTAGATAGTGTTGGTAGTTGTGGTATGTAGGTGTGGTAGTTGTGGTAGATAGGGGTGGTAGTTGTGGTACATAGGTGTGGTAGTTGTGGTAGGTGTGGTGATTAGGCTTGGGCTGTATCCAGATTTTCATATTGTCATACCGTCCTTCTCTCATACCAGGATTTGAAGTACTACCAGCATAGCACATGAGGGGATGCTAAAAACACAAGAAAAGCCTATGGGCATCTATTTCCAGAATCCTAACAAATTAGCACAAACTGTTAGCAAATTCACATAGACGCTGTTAGCTAAATGCTAACAACTGAAAACGAACAAACTAATTGCAAAGCAGTGGAGGCTTCTGAGGGGAGGACAGCTCATAATAATTTCTGGAATGAAGTCAATTGAGTGGTATCAAACACATGGAAACCACATCTTTGATGGGTTGATACCACTCCATTGACTCCATTCCAACCATTATTATGAGCTGTCGTCTCCTCAGCAGCTTCCACTGTTGCAAAGAAAGGCAAATCCAGCTCATAAAGTTATGTCAGGGATAATCAACGAGGGACTATGTGTTCTATGGTAAATAATGAACACTGTGGAACTGACCTTCCATGGATTTGCATTATTTTCCAGAGAACCATAAAGCCCTGAGTTGATTATCCCTTTTATACCATGGCTATAATTTAACACATTTGCTGGTAGAAATGTGTTCATTTGCCGGTAGAAATGAGTTCAACATCCACTGAAGTAGCTAGCAAGTTTACTAGATAGCTACAATAGTTGCCTTGGTAACCAAACAAACATACTTGCTAGTTTAGATAACCAAACCATCAGTCCTAGCTTGCTATTCTAAAAACCTAATTCAACAATACCAATACTGTTTTCAATTTGACTTCATTTGTTATGTCCAAAAGTCCAAACATAATTGCAGTTGATTGAAGGCATGACGTCCCTGAACCAATAACAGTTGGTTGTATTCATGAAAGTCTTATGGGGTGGAAGATATTGATGTTTTTTTAAAGTATTTTTTATTTTAAGTGATTTATTTTACATTTTGTAGATTTTATAGAAGTAAAAAAAAAAGTGACTAATTGTATTGGAGAGAAGAGGTCTCTTTACAGTGTCAAATTTATTTGAGATCTCTATGCCATGTAGTTGAGAAGGAATTTATATTTTTCATTTACAGGCAATTGTTTGCGTTGCAGTTTTAAGACGGTTCCTTAACCCTCTGAGCAGAGGATAGCACATTTTTAGCTACATTTCACCTCCAAAAAGTAAATAGGTTCTACATAAAGCTGTCCCAACTATTTGTGGGCACCGTTTGTCACCGTTATAGTGCAATTTATGTGTATAGAGGACTCATCTCTAATATAACATGTCACACATTGTGTCAGACTGATGGAATGTTAGGTGTCTCATTGAAAGTCTAACATCTACCATGACTACTGGATGTTTCAATTCTAATAAATAACAACAATCCACACCGTAACAACAATATTGCTTTTTTAATAACTGCTTTTATTAAAGCGTACAACTTTGCTAATGAAAATGACATCAACAAACATCACTGGCCTGACTTGAGCAGCTCTGCCCGGGGATGGAGCCAGCAACTTAGCTGCTACCGGTCCGGTCCAGGCTACCTGCAGACCTCCTCCCAGACCTCCTTTTCAGCACCTCCCCTTAACAGGTGAGGTGGTGGAAATGATCAGAGTTGCGTTCAACTTGAATAAAGATGAGAAACTCTGGTCTGTGGAGCCACTGGTCTGAGGGGAGGACTTCTGTTTAAACCATGTCCATTTGGGGATATTTTCTAGGACAGTAGAGGTGGTGAGCAGAGATGAATTCAACTTGGATAAAGATGAGAATCTCTGCTCTGGGGAGGAGAGTCACTGACCTTAGATGGTTTGTTGCCTTGATAAAGAGGATACTTTCTGGCTTGAGGAGAATATCATGTTTTGTGGAGGAAATGTGGCTTGATGACTTAAAGAGGAGGAGGAATTATTGGGTGACACTTTTAATTACCAATGTAACCTCAGTGGAACTGTGGCTTCATCGAGTTCCAGCTCTAGGCAGACAGCACGTCAGGAATGCTGTAAGACATCACAGAGACAGGTAAGTATCTATATATTTACATGTGTGTTGCATGTACACTAAACCCTCACATTTGGATAATGTCACTTTTAAAGTGACAACATATATATAAACAGTGTAACATGAATAAATCAAATCAAAAATACATGTTTAAACATTATTTACCTCATCTTAATTCTCTTCCAGATGCCTGGCCTTTTCTTGTTCTTGGAGGTTGGCTCTGAAGTTTCAGCCTCTCCTGGAGCTTCTAGCTGCTGGTTCTCTGGCTCCCCCTGCTGGTTCTCTGGCTCCCCCTGCTGGTTCTCTGAACTCCCCTCCTGGTTCTCTGGCTCCCCCTGTTGGTTCTCTGAACTCCCCTCCTGGTTCTCTGGCACCCCCTGTTGGTTCTCTGAACTCCCCTCCTGGCTCTCTGGCACCCCCTGTTGGTTCTCTGGCCACTCCTTCTGGTTCTCCGAACTCCCCTCCTGGTTCTCTGGCACCCCCTGTTGGTTCTCTGGCCACTCCTGCTGGTTCTCTGAACTCCCCTCCTGGCTCTCTGGCACCCCCTGTTGGTTCTCTGAACTCCCCTCCTGGCTCTCTGGCACCCCCTGTTGGTTCTCTGAACTCCCCTCCTGGCTCTCTGGCACCCCCTGTTGGTTCTCTGGCCACTCCTGCTGGTTCTCCGAACTCCCCTCCTGGTTCTCTGCCCATGCCTGCTGCCTCCTTGGCCCCTCCTGCTGGCCATCTCCAGATCCAACAGGCTCTTGGCTTACTTGTTGGCCTGTGGCCCATCCCGGCAATGCCTGACCGTGGTTGGAATCGTGGCTGTGTTGGGTGGTTAGACACCGGGTGTTGATTTGAGCATCAGCCTCCAGATTCATCTGCTCCAGGTACTTTTCCATCATCCTCTCCCTCTCCTCCTTCAGATTCTGATGAGTCCTTTTTTTATGCAGGGACTGCTCTCTCCACTGCTTATTGAAATCCTCCAACTTCTTCCTTCTCTCCTCATCCTTCAGCAGCTCCTTCCTCTTCTCCCTCTCTCTCTCTGCCCGGGTCATGGTGGATATTACCCTTGGGTGTCCAGGGAAGGCTGGGAGGGGAGAAGAAGTAGAGTTCACATTCAACTTAGTGGATCTGGTATCAACTTAAATGTAATGGACACAGGGAATTAAGAATAGAAAACACAGTTGGAGCTCAATGATTCTTTAATCTTTTCAATTGAGCAAGGCATGGAATTTGTCAATGAAGTGCAATAATTCCCATCCCGAATTGACCTGACCCTAAGTTGAACATGAGCCCCAAATGGCACCTATTCCTTGTATAGTGCCAGGGCCTATGTGATAGCTTAGGGCTCCATGGCAACTAGGGGACCCCCGACCCCCCCAAAACCCTTTTTTGTGTGTGTTTTTTAGGAACTCTTTCTGGGTCTCTACTTAGTCTTGAGAGTTAGACTAGTAGATGACATAAGGTATCATTTAAAAACGTGGTTGTTACATCAGCAGTATTTTTCTTGTTATGTCAGTCAGTCACTCAATTAGCCATGTCAGCTAACATATTCTTTGGACAGAAGTTTTATATTGAAACAATGATGCAACATGATGACTGGCCTGGAACTTATGTGTGTAGAGGAGACTAAAGAGGATGATGTCATAAGCAGAGGTAAAACAGGTCTTACCTATGTGGACGATCTTATAGCCCTCCTCAGCCTCTCTCTGATACGTTCTCTCGATCTTTTTGAGGTTCCTCTTCTCCCACTTCTTATTCACCCAGTCCACAGCTCTCCTTCGGATACTTTTATCAGGTGGGAGAATGTCCTCCTTGTCATCTTCCTTCTCCTCCTCCTCTTCACTGTTCTCTGTCTCACCCATCTTGTAATTCCCAGGGATCTCTCTTCTTTCCTCTTCTGACATCTCCTCTCTTATGTTTGCCTTTATGATGTTCTCTCTCTCTCTGATTAAAGCTAAATGGCTCTTCAATGGCTCTCTGCCTCTCCTCCTCTCTCTTTTCCTCTCTCTGCCTCTCCTCCTCTCTCTTTTCCTCTCTCTGCCTCTCCTCCTCTCTCTTTTCCTCTCTCTGCCTCTCCTCCTCTCTCTTTTCCTCTCTCTGCCTCTCCTCCTCTCTCTTTTCCTCTCTCTGCCTCTCCTCCTCTCTCTTTTCCTCTCTCTGCCTCTCCTCCTCTCTCTGCCTCTCCTCCTCTCTCTTTTCCTCTCTCTGCCTCTCCTCCTCTCTCTTTTCCTCTCTCTGCCTCTCCTCCTCTCTCTTTTCCTCTCTCTGCCTCTCCTCCTCTCTCTTTTCCTCTCTCTGCCTCTCCTCCTCTCTCTGCCTCTCCTCCTCTCTCTTTTCCTCTCTCTGCCTCTCCTCCTCTCTCTTTTCCTCTCTCTTTCTCTCCTCCTCTCTCTTTTCCTCTCTCTTTCTCTCCTCCTCTCTCTTTTCCTCTCTCTGCCTCTCCTCCTCTCTCTTTTCCTCTCTCTGCCTCTCCTCCTCTCTCTTTTCCTCTCTCTGCCTCTCCTCCTCTCTCTTTTCCTCTCTCTGCCTCTCCTCCTCTCTCTTTTCCTCTCTCTGCCTCTCCTCCTCTCTCTTTTCCTCTCTCTGCCTCTCCTCCTCTCTCTTTTCCTCTCTCTGCCTCTCCTCCTCTCTCTTTTCCTCTCTCTGCCTCTCCTCCTCTCTCTTTTCCTCTCTCTGCCTCTCATCCTCTCTCTTTTCCTCTCTCTGCCTCTCCTCCTCTCTCTTTTCCTCTCTCTGCCTCTCCTCCTCTCTCTTTTCCTCTCTCTGCCTCTCATCCTCTCTCTTTTCCTCTCTCTGCCTCTCCTCCTCTCTCTTTTCCTCTCTCTGCCTCTCATCCTCTCTCTTTTCCTCTCTCTGCCTCTCCTCCTCTCTCTTTTCCTCTCTCTGCCTCTCCTCCTCTCTCTTTTCCTCTCTCTGCCTCTCATCCTCTCTCTTTTCCTCTCTCTGCCTCTCCTCCTCTCTCTTTTCCTCTCTGCCTCTCATCCTCTCTCTTTTCCTCTCTCTGCCTCTCCTCCTCTCTCTTTTCCTCTCTCTGCCTCTCCTCCTCTCTCTTTTCCTCTCTCTGCCTCTCCTCCTCTCTCTTTTCCTCTCTCTGCCTCTCCTCCTCTCTCTTTTCCTCTCTCTTTCTCTCCTCCTCTCTCTTTTCCTCTCTCTGCCTCTCCTCCTCTCTTAGTCTGAACATTTCTTTCTGTCTGGCAATTCCAATCTCTCGTTTTTTATCCTGCTCCTCTTGTTGTCTTGCCCTCTCCTGTTTTCTTTCCATCTCCAGCCGTCTTTCCTCCTTCTCCCTCCTGATTTGTTGTCCTCTTTCTATGTGTTCTCGTTCCCCCTTCAACACTTCTAACCTCCTCTCTTTACGTCTATTGAAGACTTCCCGTGCTTTAGCTTTAACATGAACTACTACATCTTTCTTCATGCTTACTTCCTTTCCTCTATCTTCTCTTTCCATGTAGTCTTCCTCTGCTTTCTTAATAATCACTTCCTGCTTTTCTTCCATCTCTCTCTCCTGTTCTATCTCCAGTTCATTCTGCCCCTCATTTCTTCTTCCTGCTTCCTCCCTCTCTCTCATAATCATATTTTCTTTCTCCATCTCTTTCTGTTGCTGATCTTTTAATTCCATCTCTCCCTGATTCTCATTGTCTTTCTCCCTTTCTTTCTCTTTCTCCATTTGTTTCTGTCTCTCCTCTTGTTGTTGTCGTCTGTGTATCTCTTCTATCTTTCTCTGTATCTTGTTCTCCCTCTCTCTTCCCTCCTTCTCCATGTCAATTTGCTTCTGTTTCCATATATCTTCTTCTTGATCTCTCTCAAACTTTCTCTTTCTCTCCTCTTGTTGTTGTCGTCTCTCTTTCTCTCCCATCTCTCTCTGTCTCTCTTCTTCACTTTCTTCCTCTTCCATCTCTATTTGCTTCTGTTTACATCTTTCTTCTTCATGCTCTCTTTCAATCTCTCTCTGTCTCTCTTGCTCTCTTTCCATATTTTTTGTCTCTTCTCCATTCTCTTTCTTTTGATCTCTCTCTGTCTCACTTTCTCCCTCTCTCTTTCTTCCTCTTCCATCTCTATTTGCTTCTGTTTACATCTTTCTTCTTCTCCTTCGCTCTCCATCTCCTTCTTCTTATCTACTTGTTGTCTCTGTTTTGGTACTTTCTCCATTCTCTTTCTTTCTACCTCTTTCTGTTTGTTGTTCTCACCCTCCATCTTCTCCTCCATGTCCATTTGGTTCTGTTTCCATTTATATTCGTCTGTTTCCATATTTTCTAATTCTAGCAGCTGTACCTTGATTTTCTTGAAGACTTCCTCCAATTCAGACGTCTTTTTGTCATTGATGAGGGCTGTCTCCATCTCCATCTCTCTCTCCACTCTATTTTTCATCTCCTCTTCTCTTCGTCTCCAATCATTTTCTCTCTCTCTGTCTCTATCAAATGTTCTCTCTGGTTCAGTCTCGTGTTTCAATCTAATCTCTTCTTTCATTCTCACAACCTCTCTGTCTAACACTAGTACATTTTGGTTAACCTGTTTCACTCTCTCATTCTGTCTTCTATATGCTTCTTTCGCTCTTTCAAATTTGATTTTGTATTGAATCTCTTTTGTTGTCATATCTTCTTTCAGTCTCTCAACCTCTCTCTCTAACTCTTTTACCTTTCCGTTAACCAGTTTGACTTTCTCATTCTCTGCAATACACATGTCTCTTTCTCTTTCAAATATTATCTCCTTTTCAATCTCTTTCAATGTCTCAATCTCTCGTTCTAACGCTTTTATCGTTTCTTCTGCCTGTTTCACTTTCTTCTTAATTTCTTGTCTTTCCAATTCTGCTTTTCTCTCCCTTTCCATCTCCCTTTCTCTCTCCCTTTCTCTCTCTCTTTCCCTCTCTCTTTCTGTCTCAATAGGTTTGTTGTTCCAGGCCAGTCTTGGTCGCTGATCCTCCATGACTTTCTGCCATAGCCTCAATCTCTCTATCTCTTGCTTCATTTTAAAAGGTGAAATTAGTGATAATCTATGACCAAGACATACTTTCAAAGGATTTGCAGAGAATGATACATAGAAATACAACCTAGACCTAGGTAATTGAATCAAACACTGGACAACATCAATAGCAGGGTTATTTTGATCAATTCATCTGGACAATTCATTGTCAATTAATGTATTGACATGTTTGAAAGAATTATGAGACATTTTATGGACAAATACAAACACACAACTAGCTTGCCCATTCAGTTAGGGGTTTGAGAAATTCCTGTTGCAATTTGTGTGATGTTATAACAATGTTGCCTCTGATGTTTATGCTTGTAGAAATTACTCCTACAAATGATGTTTCACTAATGCAATTATTTACAACCTGCACACATACAGTTATCAACAACAACAACAGTAATGATGTTAATAAGGAAGTGGATATTCAACCGGCAGAAGAAAGGCATAGGGGTTGAGATAAATGAAGGTTAGGTTCAGGACCTAGGGTTGGGTTAAGGTAAAGGTTAGGTATAGTTTCAGTGAGGTCAAGGTAAGGGTTAACGTTAAGGAAAGGCATAAAGGTTAACATTGGGTTAGTGTACCGCTGTCCACCATCATTCATTTTCAGCTGGGTGAATATACACGGCCATTTAATAATAACAATGACATGTCTTACGTGGGCCAGTTGTAGATCCACCATCAGTAGCTCCAGCAGATGTTTGACTCTCTTGATCTCCTGCATTTTTCTCTGGTTCTCCTTCGCTTCTGTGACTCTCTCTGCCTCCCTCTGTCTCTCTGCTTCTCTCTGTCTCTCTGCTTCTCTCTGTCTCTCTGCTTCTCTCTGTCTCTCTGCTTCTCTCTGTCTCTCTGCTTCTCTCTGTCTCTCTGCTTCTCTCTGTCTCTCTGCTTCTCTCTGTCTCTCTGCCTCCCTCTGTCTCTCTGCTTCTCTCTGTCTCTCTGCTTCTCTCTGTCTCTCTGCCTCCCTCTGTCTCTCTGCTTCTCTCTGTCTCTCTGCTTCCCTCTGTCTCTCTGCTTCTCTCTGTCTCTCTGCTTCTCTCTGTCTCTCTGCTTCTCTCTGTCTCTCTGCTTCTCTCTGTCTCTCTGCTTCCCTCTGTCTCTCTGCCTCCCCCTGTCTCTCTGCTTCTCTCTGTCTCTCTGCTTCTCTCTGTCTCTCTGCTTCCCTCTGTCTCTCTGCCTCCCCCTGTCTCTCTGCTTCTCTCTGTCTCTCTGCTTCTCTCTGTCTCTCTGCTTCTCTCTGTCTCTCTGCTTCTCTCTGTCTCTCTGCCTCCATCTGTCTCTCTGCTTCTCTCTGTCTCTCTGCTTCTCTCTGTCTCTCTGCCTCTCTCTGTCTCTCTGCTTCTCTCTGTCTCTCTGCTTCTCTCTGTCTCTCTGCCTCCCTCTGTCTCTCTGCTTCTCTCTGTCTCTCTGCTTCTCTCTGTCTCTCTGCTTCTCTCTGTCTCTCTGCCTCCATCTGTCTCTCTGCTTCTCTCTGTCTCTCTGCCTCCCTCTGTCTCTCTGCTTCTCTCTGTCTCTCTGCTTCTCTCTGTCTCTCTGCCTCCCTCTGTCTCTCTGCTTCTCTCTGCCTCTCTGCTTCTCTCTGTCTCTCTGCTTCTCTCTGTCTCTCTGCTTCTCTCTGTCTCTCTGCCTCTCTCTGTCTCTCTGCTTCTCTTTGTCTCTCTGCCTCCCTCTGTCTCTCTGCTTCTCTCTGTCTCTCTGCTTCTCTTTGTCTCTCTGCCTCCCTCTGTCTCTCTGCTTCTCTCTGTCTCTCTGCTTCTCTCTGTCTCTCTGCTTCTCTCTGTCTCTCTGCCTCCCTCTGTCTCTCTGCTTCTCTCTGTCTCTCTGCCTCTCTCTGTCTCTCTGCTTCTCTTTGTCTCTCTGCCTCCCTCTGTCTCTCTGCTTCTCTCTGGCTCTCTGCCTCCCTCTGGCTCTCTGCCTCCCTCTGTCTCTCTGCCTCCCTCTGTCTCTCTGCCTCCCTCTGTCTCTCTGCTTCTCTCTGGCTCTCTGCCTCCCTCTGTCTCTCTGACTCCCTCTGTCTCTCTGCTTCTCTCTGTCTCTCTGACTCCCTCTGTCTCTCTGCCTCCCTCTGGCTCTCTGACTCCCTCAGTCTCAGGATTTCAACCTTCCACTCATTCATTAGATCCCTTTCTACTCTTCTTCTCCTCCTTTCCTCTTTTAAAAGGGATCTGAGATGGTCTGTCTCAGACTGTAGATGTTCAATGATCTTGTCCTTCTCCATTCCACCATTCCTCTTCTTCTTTTCCTCCTCCCAGAGGCAGACTTGAAGTCTGTCCATCTCCTTCTTCTGATTTCGGATCGTTCGATCCTTCCCTCTCAACTCAAGCATGTGGGCTTCCTTCTTTGTACAGGTCTTCTTCTCTTCTCTCAGGAACTGAACCTCCATCTCTGCCTGCTTGTAGCTGGGAGCAAATGAATGTCAACACATTATTTAGGAAGTGAACTCAGACAATTTATTACAGCGTTAAAATAATAATTAAACCTCTGCTCAATTAAACTGTCTTTAATAACACAACTCACACAACTGTGACTTACAGTACGTGAATGTAATGAGTTGACTGTCCATGATGGCCAGAGGTGGGTAATGTGTAGCTCTGGTCCAGGGCGTTACGTACAGCTTGCAGACACTGAGCCTTCCTTCAGCAAGCCGCACATAATGCCCTGGACCAGAGCTAGGTTATGTGATGAATGACTTACAGACTGTTCCACATGATAGGAGGGGGTAAGAAGACAGTCCCAGTAGGAGACGGAGATCGTCCAGAAGAAGAAGAGGTGTCCATCTCCTCAGAGACTGCAGGAAAGGTCTACAAGTTTTATTTCTGGAAAATAAAGAGATGCCTTCGTTCAGCAACAATGTGTGTTTCTATGTTTCTGTCACTAGATGGGGCCATTGTACACAACATTTACTCACCAGGTCAGTGAATTCAGAAATAGTCTACACACTACAGTACTCAAGCTCTAGCCTACAACCCATCATGCATCAGCACAACTAATATAATAATACCTCATCACAACTTCATAATCACAGTACACCTGGATTGTGTTCACAAAGTGTTTCAGGGTAGGAGTGCTGATCTTGGATCAGATCCCCCCCTGTTCATCAAAACGTATTCAGTTTGATTTAAAATACAAAACTGATTATTGATCAGCACTCCTTCTATGAGCCTGTGTGAATATGAGCCTGTGTGAAAGAACCTTTCTGGCATATGCTGGCTAGACAGTACACAGACAGACAGATAGTCCGACAGACAGACAGATAAGTCAGCAAGACAGACAGACAGAAGAGTAGATATAGATGGACTGATTGATAGCAACAGAAAAAAACAAAGATATAATTGTATTTTATAATGTCAGAAAGAAAAAATATTTCAAATACATTAACGTTCACCTTCACATGTGTTATCTTACCATGACAGAATTATAGGCTAAGTAGGCTAGCGGTTGGTTCATGTATTGTAAACTTGTGTAAATATTTGACTCACCTCAAATCACACTTGTCAAACCGCAGTTTTAGTGTGGAACCGAATAATATCTTTGGCATGAACTTTCTCTGGTCTGGAGCTGTATTGTTGCGTCATTTGAAACGCTTGAGCGTCATAATCGGTTCACCGCGCCTGCTTGATTGACAGCTAGAGCTTCTCCTGCGCATCAGTGTCCAAAAGTCGATATTGTTGAGCTACTCATAATTGATAAAGACATTTATAACCATTTTCACTTGACTTTTATTTCGCGTATTTTTGCCTAAGGTTATTTGGTAGTCTATGTTGTGTGATTTCTCTTTGTATGGACCTAAAGTTCAATGAAATACAAACAGCAACCATAGCCTACAAACATTTCCCACACAAATACAAATGTGGGTGTTTAGTGAGTACACAAAATAATAACAGGACAGCCATAACTGTACAAACAAACATACAATCACAACTCTTGGGCACCAAATATTCAATGTAAAAGCCAAAAGGTAGGCTAACATGAAGTCCGATTCTGAAATGCGCGTCAACAATTGAAGAACTCGTTTTTAAGCATGAAATAAATCCTCGTGGACCAGATTGACCCGCTCTCCCCACTATGTATTGTTTCTGCAGTGAGGATTCACCCCCTTTAGACAATGATGTTGTAATTTATCTGCAGAAAAACGTTGATCTGAGCTCAACAAGCAGTAGTAGCAGTATGCAAATCAGAGAGCCAGATGAATGGATCTTTCACCGATGCATTTCGGTTCCCGACGTTCAACAAAAAGATCCGTTCAAAAAGAGCCGTTCGTGAACGACACATCACCACACTGTAGTTCTCCACCATTGCGTATCGTGAGCTGGAGGAGCGTTCGTCCAACCTCTCATCCAAGTAAATTGCAGCGGCGCATCATCCATCCGCTGAATGTCCCAAGGGAGGGAGGATAGTTTACGATGCAACAAGCGTTTGGGGAGTACATTCATTGAAACGCAATGAGTGTTTTTAAATTGTTGAGGGACTCTTGCTCCAGGGGAAATCTCAGCAGCGATGTCTCTGCTGTGCGTCCGAGGTGGGATCTTTACCTTCTTCACTATGCTTATTATACTGTACATATCTGTCACATTAATCACATTGCACTCAGGAAAGTTGTCTGTAGGCTATTGGGGAGATGCGTATAGCCTGTTGAGTTGTCACGTTCCAGTCCAAACATGACCTGGGATGTGAGCAGGGAGCTATTCTATAACACATGTAGATGACATGTTGTCTTTATATGTAGATTATATTTTGGTTTCATATTTCATATTTGATTGATGATTAGGCCTATGACTTTTGATTCCACTTTGGCTACCTTGCACCATATTGTCCTCTCTTGCTATATCTTACACTTTATGCCCTTGTGCTGATCTTCTCTCTAAACAATAATCATGATAGTGTGAATGAGTTGAGTAAACTACACTGTTGTTATCTTCTCAGTCTGTACTGTACTGTCCCTGGAAGACCCTCCACATAGTTCACCTTGATCCAGTCCACTTTGTACCGCTGGTCAACTAATCATCAAAACCTCTGATTAGTGAATCAGGTGTGCTGGTGGTGGAATACATGATATGAACTGGTTAGGGGGAGGACAGGTTTGAGAAGGGAAAGACTAAATGGACTTTTCGGACCAACATCCCATTGACAGCCCGTCTGGCCAAAACCTGAAACCTAAAACTGACCCTAACCTTAACCTTAACCCTAACATTAACCAAACCTTTAAGCCTTAAAGGTAGTCTCATCATGGGTGTGATTCAGACTGTAGTTTCTCCCTGTGTCTCCAGTAAACCTCCTCTCATCATGGGTGTGATTCAGACTGTAGTTTCTCCCTGTGTCTCCAGTAAACCTCCTCTCATCATGGGTGTGATTCAGCCTGAAGCTGGAGAGGCCAGTGGCAAACCAGCCCGACCACTTTATTACTAGTTGGGGATAGATTGTATCTCTAGAGTTACAGTAAGGCATTTCCATGTAAAAGGACCCAGGAGCACCAACGTGATGTTCATAGGAGCATGTGTAATTTGGTGTCAAATGAAATCTAAGAGTCTATATTTTTGGTAAATGTAACTCTAGATTCATTTTTCAACCAGTGAAGGCTTTGATTTCTGGGTAAACATGGGAAAAGGGATATTAGAAAACATCTTCCAGAAAAAGTCTTAAAAGGTCCAAAATCAAAACTACATAAAAACAGAATCATGTTGACGTAAAGTCTTATAAGATATTGATGTTTTTTAAAGTATTTTTTTGTGTAAAGTGATTTATTTTACATTTTGTAGATTTTATAGAAGAAAAAAAAATGTAACTAATTTTATTCGAGAGAAGAGGTCTCTTTACAGTGTCAAATTTATTTTGATCTCTATGCCATGTAGTTGAGAAGGAATTGATATTTTTCATTTACAGGCAATTGTTTGCGTTGCAGTTTTAAGACGGTTCCATAAATATGCTGTGGTAAAAAAAAATTATTCGCACTAATCAATCAGCACATTCAGGTATTTGTATGTCTCAATATAATAGTATTATTTATTTAAATCCATGTAAAATAATCTTTGTCCGTAAATAAAATCGGATCCTCAACTGCGTTTCCCTCCAGTCAGCAGACGGCGATGTGCGTCTTTCAGGCGATGCTGCCAGCGTGACGTATAATCTAGTGGACGGTTCTTCATAAACAGCTCGTCATCGACCTCGGTAGCTTGCTAGCCGACATAGCCGAAAGATTCAAGCTATTTATACGCTTTCGGTCTATATTAGCTACTGTGTTTTAGACACACTTCTGTCGTATCTACTTGTTAACCTATTTAATTTAATATTACGTTATTCTGTCTGCTGGACGGAGAAAGAAGCTCTGGGGCTGAACATTGTCGTGAAAGAGGAGAAGGAAAAGGAGGATGTTACAGTAAAACAAGAAGTAGAGGGTGAGGCTGTTACAGTGAAAGAAGAAGAGAAAGACGTTTCAGTTAAACAAGAGGAAGAAGAGGATGATGCTGTTTTTGGAGTGAAGAAGGAAGGAGAGATTACTGTCACATTGGAAGATGAAGAGGAGGAGATAGGAGATCTGATTAACACCAGTAAGTACCGCCTTCAATTAGTTTTTAACTTTGGATATTCGGAGTTGGCTCGTCAATACCTCTTCAACGGAGGGCCCTGGGATGATGACTGATATGTCTAGAATCAGACGGCGTAGAGACAAGCTACCCCTTGTTTTCTCCGTTCCGTTTCCAAAAAGTGACTTAACATATATATTTGAGGAGGGTCTATCTGCTGACCGCAGACTGGGGGCCACGGCATGTAGTGATTTTAATGTAGTGATGTTTTACTACACACCGTGCCCCCCAATAGAGCCATGTGAGAGTTGGGTTGGCTACACCAAAGATTATGGATATACTGACAAGATGTCTCTCCGTCCTGACAAGGGGAGTCGTTGTCCACAAAGCTGCACTGTGGGTTGTCTATCTCCCGCCTATCCTGTCTTTGGATTGGTGGATACATCTTATTATTGTAATCTATTGTTTATATTCTATGAGGGTTGTTGACGTCAACCGCCTGTATTCAATGGAGAGAGATGGTAAGCTACTAGCATGAATATGCATAGCGATCTGGAGACAACTCCAATAGTGTTTTTATCAAAGTTGTCGGTATGTCACTTGTCCACATAACAACTTAATCATTACGAAACTTCTGTTAGATCAAGTAAACCTCACGTAGCAAATACGCCATTCATTTTGTTGTTGACCACATTCAACACTTTCCACATTGGGTTGATAATTGTTTCCACTTGGATACAACCTACTGTAACCTACTGGCATGACCTAGAGAGATACAACCTACTGTAACCTACTGGCATGACCTAGAGAGATACAACCTACTGTAACCTACTGGCATGACCTAGAGAGATACAACCTACTGTAACCTACTGGCATGACCTAGAGAGATACAACCTACTGTAGCCTACTGGCATGACCTAGAGAGATACAACCTACTGTAACCTACTGGCATGACCTAGAGTGTTACAACCTACTGTAACCTACTGGCATGACCTAGAGAGTTACAACCTACTGTAACCTACTGGCATGACCTAGAGAGTTACAACCTACTGTAACCTACTGGCATGACCTAGAGTGTTACAACCTACTGTAACCTACTGGCATGACGTAGAGAGTTACAACCTACTGTAACCTACTGACATGACCTAGAGAGTTACAACCTACTGTAGCCTACTGGCATGACCTAGAGTTACAACCTGCTGTAACCTACCTGCATGACCTAGAGAGTTCCAACCTACTGTAACCTACTGGCATGACCTAGAGAGATACAACCTTCTGTAACCTACTGGCATGACCTAGATATATATATCTAGGTCATCTAAGCATTTCTAAACTTTTTTTCTAACTTTTATGGGGTATTGTGATGTCTTTATGAGGTATTGTCTGAAAATTGATAATTGAAAAAAAAATATATATAATAACCAAATATGTAAAAAGGGAAGGGGTCTGAATGCATGTATGTTGTATGTTCTAGGGCAGATTTAAAAAAAATAGTATTTTCTTTCTACCAATTGATTGGTTGAAATGTTATGACGTGTATTTGTTCATATAGACACACCCCGTGTGTTTAATAAAATCAACTGTATGTGCAGAACTTGAATTGAACTGATGCTTCAAGCGTTTGATTAAATAATTAACACACACAAATGACTTGAGGAAGCCAGAGGTCAATATAACCAGAAGAAAATAACCAATTCCCCACCTGCTGCTGGCCTTCGTTAATTCTGACATTATGCTCCTGAAGTTTCCGGTAAAATAGGCAAACTTTTTCCATTTCCGTTTGAAGTGCCAATTTATCTTACCATTTCTACCGATCTGCATGCCAGTTATGAACGAGTTACAACACCTGTTTGGCTCCTCCACTTCCTGGGTCGGTGAAGTGAGGTATTACATTTAAGGATTAAATCATTTAAGGAATATATCCAAGTCTCACGCTCATCACCTGTGGAATGCGGGGCTTCCAGCGAGGTGTGGATTTAATAGTATGTTGTACCTAGTTTCCCTCCTTCAGGGAACAGTAGTTATAGTCATAACGTGTGGATTTAATAGTATGTTGTACCTAGTTTCCCTCCTTCAGGGAACAGTAGTTATAGTCATAACGTTAAGCTTGTCATATGATGAACTTTAACTTAAATACTGGATCTTGCTGTCGGACAGTTTTTTTTGTATTCAGATCGCTGAAATGCTCTCTACCTACGTAACATTTAGTGTCTCCTTATGTTACGCTGGGAAAACAGTTTTCATGGGCACAGAAATCCTAAATCATTTCAGTTTACTAAATCCAATGGTTCTAACCGAGTCACCTTAACTTTATTGACAACTCCCAAATGGATACTGTCATTAATGCGGTTCTTAAATAATTATGCATAATACTTAATACTGTAGCTGTTTAGTTACAGTCACATGTTCAACTATCATCAGCTGATCCAGGAAATCATTTTCTGCATGCCAGTCAAATGTAGTTCTTCATTCATTACACCGGTAAAGACAGTTATGCCGTGCTCCACGTTGGATCCAACATCCCAAACAAATCGATATTTATAATGTGTTGTCTACTTGATTTACAGTAGGGTCTCGTTAGTCCGTTTGGAAACGGAGATACTTAGCTCATAATGTGTAGAGATCTGTTCCTTGATGGATAGGCTATTGTACAACACACAGAGCTATTTTCCTTTATTCAGGACATTTAGAATGGCAACACATTACAGAGTAGCCTAGTGGGATTATTCACAAAATTATCTGGTGATCAGGTTATGAATTGTCATGACAAAGACATTTTAGTCTCCTTGTTTCACCTGAAATATTAAATATATAGTCCTAGGTCTATGTTATTGTTAGGTGAAGTTATGGGTCCTACAGTAGGTGTATGTTATTGTTAGGTGAACTTATGGGTCCTACAGTAGGTCTATGTTATTGTTAGGTGATGTTATGGGCAAATTTGGCAAATACTTAGTGTACAACCCTCTGTCAGGCTGATGGCAAAGCTAGCCAAAGAGCATTTTACAGGTTTAAGTGTTTATGTATAAAGCAGTTGATTTGCTACAACAACACAAACAGGACATTCAAACAAGCGTTACAATTATAATCCAAAAGTAATGTGAAATGCACTCATAAACAACCTGTAAATGGAGGCTATTTTTGCAGTCAGCCTATGAGAACTCCCCCGAGTTTTCCCCCACGGTGGTGAGTTAGTGAATAGACACAGAGCTTAATGTGAGTTTCCTTCAGTAGCACACCTGATAGTGCGCTGTAATATTCAGAATGCCTTGTGAAAAACTAAAATCGTCGCTCACCATTTTTTCTCCAGGCAGAGAGAAAAAACTACATCCATAACTAGTGGTTTCCTCATTACCAGATATACTACATCCATAACTAGTGGTTTCCTCATTACCAGATATACTACATCCATAACTAGTGGTTTCCTCATTACCAGATATACTACATCCATAACTAGTGGTTTCCTCATTACCAGATATACTACATCCATAACTAGTGGTTTCCTCATTACCAGATATACTACATCCATAACTAGTGGTTTCCTCATTAGCAGATATACTACATCCATAACTAGTGGTTTCCTCATTACCAGATACACTACATCCATAACTAGTGGTTTCCTCATTACCAGATACACTACATCCATAACTAGTGGTTTCCTCATTACCAGATACACTACATCCATAACTAGTGGTTTCCTCATTACCAGATATACTACATCCATAACTAGTGGTTTCCTCATTACCAGATATACTACATCCATAACTAGTGGTTTCCTCATTACCAGATATACTACATCCATAACTAGTGGTTTCCTCATTACCAGATATACTACATCCATAACTAGTGGTTTCCTCATTACCAGATATACTACATCCATAACTATCGGTTTCCTCATTAGCAGGGAGGTGTTTCTGCAACCAAATTGTGTGTGCATCGCCCTCGTGCCGCAATTTTAGCAAACACAGAAAGGGGCCAAAATTTGACACCAAAAGTCGTCTGGCACACTGCTTAGGATTTCAACAACTTTAATAACTTATTTCTAGCCTACAAACATCATGTTACTACTAATGTGAAAACAAGACAAAAAAATATGACTATTCTTGCTCATTTTAGGACAATTGTCAAATAATTGTAACATTCATTACTGACTTAAATTGTTTACAACATCATGGCTACGCTGTTGGCATCACCTTTTACAGTGGATTTCCGCTTTTGTGGGCCTTTAACCATCTGTCTGACTTTGTTGTTCACACAGGAGAGAGACAGGACTATCGTGGATCCTCTGGGGAGCCTCAACAACCTCATGATGCTGAAGAGGCAGAGAAGAGTCTCTCCACATCAGAACACCTCAAGAAACACCTGCAGAGACGAAGATCTCTCACATGGAAATCTTACTGCAAATCTTCATCGGAACTTAAAATACACCAGCGAGTACACACAGGAGAGAAATCTCACCACTGTTTTGATTGTGGGAAGAGTTACTTAAGATCAAAATCGGCCAAACCCTCCCCTAACCCGGACAACGGTGGGCCAATTGTGTGTCGCCCCATGGGCCTCCCGGTTTCGGCCGGCTGCAACAGAGCTTGGACTCGAACCCAGAATCTCTAATGGCACAGCTTAGGCCACTTGCTCACCATTTTTGCTCCAGGCAGATATACTACATCCATAACTAGCGGTTTCTGCATTAGCAGGGAGGTGTTTCTGCAATCAAATTGTGTGTGCATCGCCCTTGTCGCAATTTTAGCAAACACAGAAAAAGGTGCTTATATTTGAGAACAAAAGTGGCCTGGCACACTGCTTAGGAGTTCAACACCTTTTACTTATTTCTAGTTACTACTAATGTGAAAACAAGACTAAATATGACTATTGTTGCTCACTTGACTGTCTTAAGACAATTGTCAAGTAATTTTAACATTCATTACAGACGTCAATTGTTGTACAGTATCATGGCTACGCTGTTGGCATCACCTTTTTCAGTGGATTTCTGCTGTTGTGAGCCTTTAACTATCTGTCTGACTTGTTCACACAGGAGAGAGACGTGACTATCATGGATCCTCTGGGGAGTCTCAACATCATGATGCTAACAAGTCAGAGAAGAGTCTGTCCAGATTCTATCACCTCAAGAAACACCAGCAGAGACCCACAGGGAAGAAATCTATCTGCTGCTCTGACTGTGGAAAACATTGCAAATCTTCATCAGAACTTAAAATACACCAGCGAACACACACAGGAGAGAAATCTCACCACTGTTTTGATTGTGGGAAGAGTTACTTAAGATTAAAAGCACTAAAAGTACACCTGAGAATTCACACTGGAGAGAAACCTTACAGCTGTGATCAATGTGGGAAGAGTTTTACTACATTTAGCTATCTGACTATACACCAGAGAACACATACAGGAGAGAAACCGTACAGCTGTACTGAATGTGGGAAGAGTTTTACTCAGTCAAGCAACCTGTTATCACACCAGAGGATACACACAGGAGAGAAATCTTTTAGTTGTAATCAATGTGTGAAAAGTTTTATTTCATCTAGTTACCTGACTGTACACCAGAGAACACACACAGGAGAGAAACCTTATAGCTGTGATCAATGTGGGAAGAGTTTTACTCGGCCAGACAGCCTGATAATACACCAGAGAACACACACAGGAGAGAAACCTTATAGCTGTGATCAATGTGGGAAGACTTATATTTCATCTTGCCATCTGACTAAACACCAGCGAGTACACACAGGAGAGAAACCTTTTATCTGTGATCAATGTGGGAAGAGTTTTACTACATCTGGCTCTCTGACTCTACACCAGAGAACACACACAGGAGAGAAATCATAGCTGTGATCAGTGTGACAAGAGATTCTCCGATAAGACATCTGATCAAACATCAGAAAATACATGAAGGAGTTGTTTCATGATATCAATGAAATCTCACAATGTAGAATGTTTAACATTGTAGAAGGAGTATTTTAATAATGTCACAATGTAGAACCCTAAACGTTTGTCCCCTGTTCTATTGATTTCAACATGATATGGATATTAGCCTCAGGGGGGAAATCCAGGCTCTGAAATCGAAGAGTTACTATTTATGAGATTTAATAAAAAGTGACTAACAAAAAAAGAGTTGTGTTACACTTACCATGTTGGTGACCCACTGGAATCAAAATGTATCTGGCTGTTTTCTACAAATTGTCCTCTAACCAGTGATGTACACATTATTCCCAGATTCTGTGTGGTTTTTGAGCTGTTCGTTTTAACAGGACATGCAACCTCATCTCCCTCCTGTCGTACAATTGATTTCAACATGATATCGATGAGTTATGACAAATAAGTGTTGTGTTCCTTTGTTTACCGACCCCTAAATTTAACTGCATCACTTCAAAATGTAGCTGACTGTCTTCTGCAGGTTGTCCTCTAACCAGTGAGGTGAAAGATATCTCCATTTCCAAGTGTTTTTTTTTTTTTGTGTTAGTTTCAAGAGCAGATTCAACCTGATTTCCCCCCAAATGGATATTAGATTTGTGTTTAGCTAGTGCGTTGCTATGGATCTTTATTTATTTTGACTGCACGTTTTTCCGTATTGGAGATACATTTTGTTTGGGCTCGTTCCAAGGGGACAAGAGTTCTAGAAGCTAGTGAGTTTTAGGAAGACGAGAGTTCTAGAAGCTAGTGAGTTTTAGGAAGACGAGAGTTCTAGAAGCAAGTGAGTTTTAGGAAGAGGAGAGTTCTAGAAGCTAGTGAGTTTTAGGAAGACGAGAGTTCTAGAAGCTAGTGAGTTTTAGGAAGACGAGAGTTCTAGAAGCTAGTGAGTTTTAGGAAGACGAGAGTTCTAGAAGCTAGTGAGTTTTAGGAAGAGGAGAGTTCTAGAAGCTAGTGAGTTTTAGGAAGATGAGTGTTCTAGAAGCTAGTGGGATTTAGGATTCTATAGAAAGAAAAATGTGAAAAATTATACTATTGTATATTATTATTTAGAAATACGTGTTTTTTTCTTGTTTTTAATTGTTGACATCCAGTAGACACCATGTTTATATTGTAGAAGGTGAAGCATTGTAGTTGATTATAATGTGAAATGGAAGTTGTTTTCTGTTGGTGGTGAGCAAACTTTTCCAACAAAAATATAGGATATATTTGTTGTCTTAAAGGGGAAGGTGTTACAGGCTTTGGTTTTTCCATTTATGTTTTGAGGTTGGACTTTAGCACGTCTAGCTCGTTAGCACGTCTAGCTCGTTAGCCCGTCTCGCTCGTTAGCACGTCTAGCTCGTTAGCCCGTCTCGCTCGTTAGCACGTCTCGCTCGTTAGCCCGTCTCGCTCGTTAGCACGTCTAGCTCCGTCAGCACGTCTAGCTCGTTAGCACGTCTAGCTCGTTAGCACGTCTAGCTCGTTAGCACGTAGGACGCACTGATTGGTGTCACCTCGTTAGTCAGTATGTGTTACACCTGTGCTGTCTTGTCCATCTCGTTAGTGGGAAGGTGTTTCACCTGAGCTGGTCCAGGTTCTATTTAAGAGTGTCTGGCCCAGTGCTCCAGTTGTCTTGATACATGTGGAGAGTCAACACCTTTAGTTGTTCCACCTTTTTGGTTTACTTCCTGTCTTTAAGTTTGGTGTGGGTTTTTCTTTTGTTTTCCTCTTCTTGGGCAGATTTAGTGGGTCTCATGGTGGGTGTCTTTTAGGTCCCAGTTGTTGTTACTAGTCAACTTTCAGTGGACACTGTGAGAGCACAATTGCAAGATTATGTTATAATACTTTTATTGCATCAAATGGTTGTTTTATGCAACAGAATGCAAGGGTTCTTATAACTATTATGTCTGTGTTCTACTGAGGATGGGCCTCTGGGAGAAAACACTGACAGGAGATTTACAATGTCTTTTGGGTGATAAAACCTAAAGAGACTGCATTCCAGAGCATGAGTTAATGTTTCTGTTCTATATGGTACCAGGGAGAGATGACCTCAGGGCCAGACCCTGGTCTCTACACAAAGAGTACTGTTTTTACAGCAGATACTGTCTGCTGAGAATTATAAGTATCTTTCATACAAATCTTAACCTTGTGACCCGTTCTATACATCTGTTGTTCGTCATGTAGGTTGAAAGGGGTGTGTCTTGGCTGTAAAAGACCTTTGTACTTTTGTCTCGGGGCTCTCAACGAATCATCTGGGGGTGATTCATCTCTCAACGAATCATCTGGGGGTGGTTCATCTCTCAACGAATCATCTGGGGGTGATTCATCTCTCAACGAATCATCTGGGGGTGATTCATCTCTCAATGAATCATCTGGGGGTGATTCATCTCTCAATGAATCATCTGGGGGTGATTCATCTCTCAACGAATCATCTGGGGGTGATTCATCTCTCAATGAATCATCTGGGGGTGATTCATCTCTCAACGAATCATCTGGGGGTGATTGTTCGACCAGCCATCATTATCATAGGGCACCCAATTGATTGACTTTATATGTGTGTTGTATTGACCTGCTCCCTTATAAGTGAATAAAGATTTAGTTTAGGAATAACTCTGACTTGTGTGATAAGTTTCTCATTTGATATTAACCACCACATTTGGCGATGGGGATGTGAATCTTGACTTGGTGACCGCTCCTGGTGACCTGGGTAAATGGTGCACCAGGGATCCCTCTAACTTGGGATCTCAGGGAGACCACACTGCAGGAACGGAGCAGATGGACCCATCTTTGATCTGAGAGGCAGCGAGCCGAGTGGATACCACATCTCGAACGTAGTTTTAAAAAAAAGTGAGCGAAACACGCAAAGTGGAGTTTTTAGAAAAGCCTCGTAGGCTCTGAGTGTGTATTCCTGTGTGGAGGTGTAAACAGGGCCCAGTCAGTAGGCTCTGAGTGTGTATTCCTGTGTGGAGGTGTAAACAGGGCCCAGTCAGGAGGCTCTGAGTG
This sequence comes from Salmo salar, assembly GCF_965601325.2. Taxonomy (NCBI): domain Eukaryota; kingdom Metazoa; phylum Chordata; class Actinopteri; order Salmoniformes; family Salmonidae; genus Salmo; species Salmo salar. The sequence continues at coordinate 126,978 of NW_027675353.1, forward strand.
TGTATTCCTGTGTGGAGGTGTAAACAGGGCCCAGTCAGGAGGCTCTGAGTGTGTATTCCTGTGTGGAGGTGTAAACAGGGCCCAGTCAGAAGGCTCTGAGGCTGAGTCAGCTATCTGTGTGAACTGGATGAAAACTAGAATCTGTGTTTACTAGTTAAGACCATTTATGATATAGTATAAGATGGTAAGGTGCACCTGTAATTATTTTAAACCTGTAATTATTTTAAACCTGGACACCATTTTAGAAGTATTGAAAGATGTAAATGTATGAGTTACATTATCCTAGGAACTGACCATGACATAGAAATGTGAAAATATTCCTGCAGGTTAAAATATTGTTGGAAAACAACTAATTGATTAGGTTTGTTTGGGAATAGCATTGTGTGACTGTGATATGAGAGTTGTGTGAATGTGGAAATGAGTCTTAATCTGACGTCTAGATGGTAACATATACAAACTGGGGTGGTATTGAGAGCGGGATGATATTTTAGAAAGCAGCGGAAGGTCTATAGTTCCTGGGAGGCTTGATTTTGCCGTGGTCTCTGGGAGGTTAGAGAACCGTTGAGGATCCCATGGTCATTGTCTGGGAAACTAAAGTTTATTTTTGGTTCTGCTGGGAGGATGTTTGGAGAGCTGCTTCGTTGCTATGGAGAGTCCCTGAAAAAGCAAATGGAATGGTTGTCGTGACTACCTGAGAATTTCTTACGTTTTATATGGATTCTGTGAATATATTAAAATATGATGAATTGTATGTGTGTATAATATATATATGCCCTGGTAACTTCACCCCAACTTCTCTTATCCCCAGAACACATTAACTAAAGAACATAAGTGTTTTTCTGAAATTTTTGGGAAATTTAAGGGAAAATAAAAATCCAGCCGTAGCAGAGCCCCAAGTCCCATGGGGGACGTCCTCGAGGGCCTGGATGTTCTCCCCATCAAAGGCCAGCGGGATTTCACTCTCATGGTGAAATGGATTTCCACCGATGTGCAGTAAAGGAGTGAAGAGCGGTGATATCTGTGTCAACAAAAGTAAGAAAAGATTAATACACAAACAATTAACAAAGAACATAACAAATGTTCAGCTGTAGTTTTATATAAGCATGCACACCTATGTTTATGAAGAAACAGATGATTGGTGCATAGGCATACCTTGTCACGGACATAAAGGCCACTCGGGTCCTCATTGAAGAGGTAGGGCAAGAGCAGAATCGCTGCTGTGGTCTCCAGTCCTAGTAAAGTAAAGCAATGATATTACTACACTTAATAATTTTATTACAAAATACATTAGAGAAAGGGAAGGAATAAGAGCAAATCCCTCTTCTGTATTGTCCTTCAGGGACTGTCAAAATAGCAGGATGATGTCCTCACCCCTGCCTCGACTCTCTACCTCTGATAGTCCTTGAATTATCTTTTTGTCTATATCCATTCCATGGACTTGATTAATTTCTGAGAAGATCTGAAAAGATCATTTGCACACATTTGTATGCTAATAGATGTCAGTTTGTATTGACTGCTATGCAGGTTAAATGTACACTTCAAATGCAGCTGTCCTACAACATATCTGTACCTTCTTCTTGATCCCAATTGCATTGTGTCCATGTTCTGTCCTATAAGAGTTTCAAAGGAAGAGAAAATGTGTCAAAGAATAGTCTTTAAAAAAAACAAATATATATATTAAGTAAATATTGAAAGATAAATGACATCGACATACAATGTAATGTAAAATAGAAGAACATATTGGAGAAAGCACTAGCCAATACAGTACTGCCATACAGTAACAGTACTGCCATACAGGCCTAATATCACATTTCAAGATATCTTTGTACACAAATTGTTCAATATTTTATCAGGCTGACTTGAAAGATTATACACAACATTTTGCTGCGTGGCAATACTGTGTTTGGATTCTGAAGGGCATTTATACAAAAGAGGTAGTCTAGACACTGTATTAATACCATTATGCATTTGAATCCCATCTACAGCTACCATCTAAGATATTAATTTCCCTCCACAAGGGGGCGGACATGTAACGTTTCCAAAATGGGATAGTATTGTACATGTAACGTTTCCAAAATGGGGTAGTATTGGACATGTAACGTTTTCAAAATGGGATAGTATTGTACATGTAACGTTTCCAAAATAGGATAGTATTGTACATGTAACGTTTCCAAAATGGGATAGTATTGTCCATGTAACGTTTCCAAAATGGTATAGTATTGTACATGTAACGTTTCCAAAATGGGATAGTATTGTACATGTAATGTTTCCAAAATGGGATATTATTGTACATGTAACATTTCCAAAATGGGATAGTATTGTACATGTAACGTTTCCAAAATGGTATAGTATTGTACATGTAACGTTTCCAAAATGGGATAGTATTATCCATGTAACGTTTCCAAAATGGGATAGTATTGTACATGTAACGTTATGCCCCCTTGTGAGTTAATAGTATTGCATGCTGTAGCAGCCTATATAAAGAGGAAGACCTCCATTGACGATTCAGTTCGTTGTAACATCTGGTCTGGACAGGTCACCGTCCTTAGTTAGTTAGTTAACGAAGCTAACGTTAGTAGAAGCTGCTGCAGCTCCAATACAGTATGAGGTGAGACGGTGAACTGATGTTGAATTACACCTCTGTTGCTAGGCAGAACTTTAGTCACATGAGTTCTTCCTCACTTGACCTGACCTGACCTCAGCCTAAATTCCTCCCTCCTCCCCACCTCACGGCTGTCCTGTTGACTTGTTCCAGACTGTGGCCCTTCTCCTCCCCACCTCACGGCTGTCCTGTTGACTTGTTCCAGTCTGTGGCCCTTCTCCTCCCCACCTCACGGCTGTCCTGTTGACTTGTTCCAGACTGTGGTCCTTCTCCTCCCCACCTCACGGCTGTCCTGTTGACTTGTTCCAGACTGTGGTCCTTCTCCTCCCCACCTCACGGCTGTCCTGTTGACTTGTTCCAGACTGTGGTCCTTCTCCTCCCCACCTCACGGCTGTCCTGTTGACTTGTTCCAGACTGTGGCCCTTCTCCTCCCCACCTCACGGCTGTCCTGTTGACTTGTTCCAGACTGTGGTCCTTCTCCTCCCCACCACCTCACGGCTGTCCTGTTGACTTGTTCCAGACTGTGGTCCTTCTCCTCCCCACCTCACGGCTGTCCTGTTGACTTGTTCCAGACTGTGGTCCTTCTCCTCCCCACCTCACGGCTGTCCTGTTGACTTGTTCCAGACTGTGGCCCTTCTCCTCCCCACCACCTCACGGCTGTCCTGTTGACTTGTTCCAGACTGTGGTCCTTCTCCTCCCCACCTCACGGCTGTCCTGTTGACTTGTTCCAGACTGTGGTCCTTCTCCTCCCCACCTCACGGCTGTCCTGTTGACTTGTTCCAGACTGTGGTCCTTCTCCTCCCCACCTCACGGCTGTCCTGTTGACTTGTTCCAGACTGTGGCCCTTCTCCTCCCCACCTCACGGCTGTCCTGTTGACTTGTTCCAGACTGTGGTCCTTCTCCTCCCCACCTCACGGCTGTCCTGTTGACTTGTTCCAGACTGTGGTCCTTCTCCTCCCCACCTCACGGCTGTCCTGTTGACTTGTTCCAGACTGTGGTCCTTCTCCTCCCCACCTCACGGCTGTCCTGTTGACTTGTTCCAGACTGTGGCCCTTCTCCTCCCCACCTCACGGCTGTCCTGTTGACTTGTTCCAGACTGTGGTCCTTCTCCTCCCCACCACCTCACGGCTGTCCTGTTGACTTGTTCCAGACTGTGGTCCTTCTCCTCCCCACCTCACGGCTGTCCTGTTGACTTGTTCCAGACTGTGGTCCTTCTCCTCCCCACCTCACGGCTGTCCTGTTGACTTGTTCCAGACTGTGGCCCTTCTCCTCCCCACCTCACGGCTGTCCTGTTGACTTGTTCCAGACTGTGGTCCTTCTCCTCCCCACCACCTCACGGCTGTCCTGTTGACTTGTTCCAGACTGTGGTCCTTCTCCTCCCCACCTCACGGCTGTCCTGTTGACTTGTTCCAGACTGTGGCCCTTCTCCTCCCCACCTCACGGCTGTCCTGTTGACTTGTTCCAGACTGTGGTCCTTCTCCTCCCCACCTCACGGCTGTCCTGTTGACTTGTTCCAGACTGTGGTCCTTCTCCTCCCCACCTCACGGCTGTCCTGTTGACTTGTTCCAGACTGTGGTCCTTCTCCTCCCCACCTCACGGCTGTCCTGTTGACTTGTTCCAGACTGTGGTCCTTCTCCTTCCATAGGATCCCTGACGTCTAACAATAACACATTCTGACAGAATGTAAACGTTCTACATTCCCCTCAAACATTGACATGAATAAGGATATTTCATATTTTCAAGTTCAGAACCCATCACCTGCTATGTAAAAGAGAGAAGAATGCACAATGGTCAATGCTATCTGGGATCCTTGGGACATCCCTACCCTAAACCCTAACCTTAACCCCTACCTTAACCATTTTAAATGTCAACTTCAACGGGCTAGGGACGTCCCAAGGATGTATCTCTACCTGAAAATACATGATCTAAGTGATTGATATTTGGTATTCAGCCGTCATAAAGCTTTATTTACTTTAATGAACTACTAAAATAGTGACTTTGTCAGACAGCATAGACAGCAGCTCTACACTTTATTGACTGACTGATCCATTCATCCTTCCATCCCTCCTCAGCCTTCCTCTCCTCTGAAGACCCAGTGAGGGTGGAGCTCAGTCAGAGAGCTGTTGAGGGACTGGTTAGGCAGAACACTTCTACAGCCAGAGAGGTGAGAGGTCACACATGGTTTAGATGGTAAATATTTATGTCCCCTTAGCGATTCATCACGTCAGCAAAAGGGAATATGTTCCATCATCTATATTTATTTACATTAGTGCAAATTGTCCACTGATATGGGTGTAATTTCTCACCCCTTTTGGCTGTATGAAAGTTAATTTCCCCTCAGACACACACATTTGTTCTTTGATATTATGAAGGTCATTTGTGTCAAATGTACTTTTCCCCTCATTCACCCCATCTCTTTACATTGCTTATGTATATTCAGTGGCCTAACTGCGTCCAGACTATGTCAAAGGCCCATCCTGGTAGATCTGAACCTAATGCAGCTTGGAGTGATCGGATGACAGAAGTCACATTTAGGTGCCAGGTGTAACTGAGGCCATAGATGCTCCATATCCATTACTTTGAGTGTTTTATATAATATGACTAAATGTGTTTCTGTGTTGCAGGGGCAGTCAAGAAATGGAACAGCAAGGCCACAGAACATGACATAATCAGAGCTGTGGGAGACCACCTCAAGCCCCTGGTAGAGCCGGGGGTGGTGTTTACCACTCCACCACACCTTCAGCAGGCTGGAAAAGTGGGATTGATACGGTTTTTCATACTAAGATGGACCAAGAGTCTGTTGATTGGTCAGTCATTGGGTTAATTTGTTGAAATCAAATCAAGCTTGATGCAATATCCAACCCAAAATATAACTTGTTTTTTAGGAGGGGCTCTGAAAGACACTATGGGGGTGTCCACTGAAAGTTGACTAGTAACAACAACTGGGACCTAAAAGACACCCACCATGAGACCCACTAAATCTGCCCAAGAAGAGGAAAACAAAAGAAAAACCCACACCAAACTTAAAGACAGGAAGCAAACCAAAAAGGTGGAGCAACTAAAGGTGTTGACTCTCCACATGTATCAAGACAACTGGAGCACTGGGCCAGACACTCTTAAATAGAACCTGGACCAGCTCAGGTGAAACACCTTCCCACTAACGAGATGGACAAGCCAGCACAGGTGTAACACATACTGACTAACGAGGTGACACCAATCAGTGCGTCCTACGTGCTAACGAGCTAGACGTGCTAACGGGCTATACCTGCTAACGAGCTAGACGGGCTAACGAGCTAGACGGGCTAACGAGCTAGACGGGCTAACGAGCTAGACGGGCTAACGAGCTAGACGTGCTAACGAGCTAGACGGGCTAATGAGCTAGACGTGCTAACGAGCTAGACGTGCTAACGAGCTAGACGCGCTAACGATAACATGTGCTATATACACAAAACATCTGCCACAATAATCATATTACTTGTAATTTTTAAAACAAGCACCTTATAAACTGCACCAGAAACGCTGTTGTTTTGACAAGTAGCAATAAATCACTGATATCGATTAGGGGGGAAATCAGGTTGTACGTGCTGTTGAAACTAACACAACTAAAATAAACACATGGAAATGGGAGATATATTTTACCTCACTGGTTAGAGGACAACCTGCAGAAGAAAGTCAGCTACATTTTGGAGTGATGCATTTAAATGTAGGGGTCGCTAAACAAAGGAACTTATTTGTCATCACTCATCGATATCATGTTGAAATCAATTATGCAAGAGGAGGGACATGAGGTTGCACATCCTGTTAAAACGAACAGCTGAAAAACCACATGGAATCTGGGAGTAATGTGTACATCCCTGGTCAGAGGACAACTTGTAGAAAGCTGCTAGCTACATTTTGAAGTGTTGCATTTTGATTCAAGTGGGTCACCAACGTGGTAAGTGTAACACAACTCTTTTTGTGTTAGTCACTTTTTGTTAAATCACATAAATAGTAACTCTTTCAATTCGGAGCCTGGATTTCCCCCCTGAGGTTAATATCCATATCATGTTGAAATCAATAGAACAGGGGACAAACGTTTAGGGTTCTACATTGTGACATCATTAAAATACTCCTTCTACAATGTTAAACATTCTACATTGTGACATCATTAAAATACTCCTACTACAATGTTAAAACATTCTACATTGTGACATTAATTCATTGATATCATGAAACAATTCCTTCATGTATTTTCTGATGTTTAATCAGAGAACGTTTTTGAGAGTATCTCTTCCCACATTGATTACAGCTATAAGGTTTCTCTCCTGTGTGTGTTCTATGGTGTCTAGTCAGCATGCTAGAACAAGTAAAACTCTTCCCACATTGAGCACAGCTATAAGGTTTCTCTACCGTGTGTGTTTTCTGGTGGTATATCAGGCTGCTTAGCAGAGTAAAACTCTTCCCACAATGATTACAGCCAAAAGGTTTCTCTCCTGTGTGTGTTCTCTGGTGTGCTGTCAGGCCGCCAGGTGAAGCAAAACTCTTCCCACATTCATCACAGCTACATGGTTTCTTTCCTGTGTGTGTTCTCTGGTGTGATATCAGGGCGATTAAAATAGGAAAACTCCTCCCACATTGATCACAACTGTAAGTTCTCTCTCTTGTGTGTGTTCTCTGGTGTGATATCAGGCTGGTTGACAGAGGAAAACTCTTCCCACAGTCAGAGCAGAAGTAAGGTTTCTCTTTTGTGTGATTTCTCAGGTGTATTTTGAGTTCTGATGAAGATTTAAAAAATGTCCCACAATCAGAGCAGCAGTGAGAATTATCCCTTGTGTGAATTCTCCGGTGTAGTTTAATGCCTGATGAGGTGCATCTTTTGCCACAGTCAAAGCAGCGGTGAGATCTTATCCCTGTGGTTCTCCGCTGGCGTTTCTTGAGGTGTTCTGATGTGGAGAGACTCTTCTCTGCCTTGTCAGCATCATGAGGTTGTTGAGGCTCCCCAGAGGATCCACGATAGTCCCGTCTCTCTCCTGTGTGAACAACAAAGTCATACAGATGGTTAATGGCCCACAACAGCGAAAATCCACTGTAAAAGGTGATGCCAACAGCGTAGCCATGATGTTGTACAACAATTGACATCTGTAATGAATGTAATGATTACTTGACATTTGTCTTAAAATGAGCAAGAATAGTCATATTTTGTCTTGTTTTCACATTAGTAGTAACATCGATGATTGTAGGCTAGAAATAAGTTATTCATGTTGTTGAAACTCTAAGCAGTGTGCCAGACGACTTTTGGTCTCCAATATAGGCCCCTTTCTATGTTTGCTAAAATTGCCAAAACTGACGCATCTTGCGGGGTCAGGTGAAAAATGGGTGTCTGATTATTTCTGGCTGGGTACTCTCCTGACAATCTAATGTTTTGCTTTCGTTGTAAAGCCTTTTTGAAATCGGACAGTGTGGTTAGATAAAGGAGAGTCTTGTCTTTAAAATGGTGTAAAATAGTCATATGTTTGAAAAATGGAAGTTTTCGGATTTTTGAGGAATTTGTAATTCGTGCCACGCCCTATCATTGGATATTGGAGCGGTGTTCCGCTAGCGGAACGTCTAGATGTAACAGGTTAATATCTCAATGTTCAAAGTTTAGCCCGAATCCAACAATAGTCATAAAGTTACACTCCCTTTCAACTTCGGTACAACATACTATGGGGAAATACAATCATTCCTCATGCCGACCCAAACGGACACTAAATGAAACGGCCCCTGGCAGACCACCCAGACCTGACCCCGCAAGATACGTCAGTTCTGTCAATTTATTAATTGGCTTTTGTTTGAAACACTCCTGTCAATGTTGAGTAAGGACGCACACCTGGTTACCCATATAGAAGTAGGACTAGTCTACCTGGTTACACATATAGAAGTAGGACTAGTCTACCTGGTTACACATATAGAAGTAGGACTAGTCTACCTGGTTACCCATATAGAAGTAGGACTAGTCTACCTGGTTACACATATAGAAGTAGGACTAGTCTACCTGGTTACACATATAGAAGTAGGACTAGTCTACCTGGTTACCCATATAGAAGTAGGATTAGTCTACCTGGTTACACATATAGAAGTAGGACTAGTCTACCTGGTTACCCATATAGAAGTAGGACTAGTCTACCTGGTTACACATATAGAAGTAGGACTAGTCTACCTGGTTACACATATAGAAGTAGGACTAGTCTACCTGGTTACCCATATAGAAGTAGGACTAGTCTACCTGGTTACCCATATAGAAGTAGGACTAGTCTACCTGGTTACACATATAGAAGTAGGACTAGTCTACCTGGTTACACATATAGAAGTAGGACTAGTCTACCTGGTTACCCATATAGAAGTAGGACTAGTCTACCTGGTTACACATATAGAAGTAGGACTAGTCTACCTGGTTACACATATAGAAGTAGGACTAGTCTACCTGGTTACCCATATAGAAGTAGGACTAGTCTACCTAATTACACATATAGAAGTAGGACTAGTCTACCTGGTTACCCATATAGAAGTAGGACTAGTCTACCTGGTTACACATATAGAAGTAGGACTAGTCTACCTGGCCTGTGTGCAAATGTAGGCCTATAAATGTGCCCATTTGTGGATGTCTGATAGTATTTCTGATTGTCTTAATGCACCACCACTAATGAGTTGTGGAGCTTCTCAAAACAAATGTTTCTTCACCTCAAACAGCAACTGCACCTCAGCCACGCTCAAGGTCCTAAACGATATCTTAACCGCCATCGATAAGAAACATTACTGTGCAGCCGTATTCATTGACCTGGCCAAGGCTTTCGACTCTGTCAGTTACCACATTCTTATTGGCAGACTGAACAGCATTGGTTTCTCAAATGATTGCCTCGCCTGGTTCAACAACTACTTCTCTGATAGAGTTCAGTGTGTCAAATCGCAGGGCCTGTTGTCCGGACCTCTGGTAGTCTCTATGGGGGTGCCACAGGTTTCAATTCTTGGGCCGACTCTCTTCTCTGTATACATCAATGATGTTGCTCTTGCTGCTGGTGAGTCTCTGATCCACCTCTACGCAGACGACACCATTCTGTATATTTCTGGCCCTTCTTTGTACACTTTGTTAACAACCCTCCAGACAAGCTTCAATGCCATACAACTCTCCTTCCGTGGCCACCAACTGCTCTTAAATACAAGTAAAACTAAATGCATGCTCTTCAACCGATCGCTGCCTGCACCTGCCCGCCCATCAAGCATCACTACTCTGGACGGTTCTGACTTAGAATATGTGGACAACTACAAATACCTAGGTGTCTGGTTAGACTGTAAACTCTCCTTCCAGACTCATATTAAGCATCTCCAATCCAAAGTTAAATCTAGAATTGGCTTCCTATTTCGCAACATAGCATCCTTCACTCATGCTGCCAAACATACCCTCATAAAACTGGCCATCCTACCGATCCTCGACTTCGGCGATGTCATTTACAAAATAGCCTCCAATACCCTACTCAATACATTGGATGCAGTCTGTCACAGTGCCATCCGATTTGTCACCAAAGCCCCATATACTACCCACCACTGCGACCTGTACGCTCTCGTTGGCTGGCCCTCGCTTCATACTCGTCGCCAAACCCACTGGCTCCAGGTCATCTACAAGACCCTGCTAGGTAAAGTCCCCCCTTATCTCAGCTCACTGGTCACCATAGCAGCACCCACCTGTAGCACGCGCTCCAGCAGGTATATCTCTGGTCACCCCCAAAGCCAATTCCCCCTTCGGCCGCCTCTCCTTCCAGTTCTCTGCTGCCAATGACGGGAACGAACTACAAAAATCTCTGAAACTGGAAACACTTATCTCCCTCACTAGCTTTAAGCACCAGCTGTCAGAGCAGCTCACAGATTACTGCACCTGTACATAGCCCATCTATAATTTAGCCCAAACAACTGCCTCTTCCCCTACTGTATGTATTTATTTATTTTGCTCCTTTTCTCCCCATTATTTCTATTTCTACTTTGCACTTTCTTCTACTACAAATCTACCATTCCAGTGTTTTACTTGCTATATTGTATTTACTTTGCCACCACGGCCTTTTTGTCATTACCTTCCTTATCTCACCTCATTTGCTCACATTGTATATAGACTTATTTTTCTACTGTATTATTGACTGTATGTTTGTTTTACTCCATGTGTAACTCTGTGTTGTTGTATGTTGTCGAACTGCTTTGCTTTATCTTGGCCAGGTCGCAATTGTAAATGAGAACTTGTTCTCAACTTGCCTACCTGGTTAAATAAAGGTAAAAAAAATAAAATAAAATATCAATGTCCCTGTTTTATTAGATAGTACTCACTGTATTTACTGGTGTTAATCAGATCAATGTCCCTGTTTTATTAGATAGTACTCACTGTATTTACTGGTGTTAATCAGATCAATGTCCCTGTTTTATTAGATAGTACTCACTGTATTTACTGGTGTTAATCAGATCAATGTCCCTGTTTTATAAGATAGTAGTCACTGTATTTACTGGTGTTAATCAGATCAATGTCTCTGTTTTATAAGAGAGTTCTCACTGTTTTTACTGGTGTTAATCAGATCAATGTCCCTGTTTTATTAGATAGTACTCACTGTATTTACTGGTGTTAATCAGTTCTCCAGTCTTCTCTTCTTCGTCCTCCTCTAATGTGACAGTAATCTCCCCCTCTTCATCCTTCATTCCAAAAACGTCTTCATTTTCTTTCACTTCCTCCTCTTCTTTCACAATAACATCCTCCTCCTCTTTCACTCTGAACGCGTCTTCCTCTTCTTTCACTGAAACGTCTTTCTCTTCTTCTTTCACGGTAACAGCCTCACCCTCTACTTCTTGTTGTATTGTGACATCCTCCTCTTCCTTCTCCTCTTTCACGACAATGTTCAGCCCCAGAGCTTCTTTCTCCGTCCAGCAGACCTCCTCTTTAGCAGGAGGAGAGTAGCTTAGTGAGCGCATGGTCGGGGATGTTAGCTAGCTAGGCTAGTGCTAACTTAACCAGCCAGATAGTTGCAACGTAAATATTAAATTAAATGGGGTAGCTAGTTGTTTACACATAAGTATGTTTAAATCACAGTTGCAATTAAACCTGGAAAGTGTCTAAAGAACTTGAATGTTCAGACTTTGTTGGCTAGCGAGCTACCGAGGTGGCTGCAGTTGTTGAAGAAGCGTTCCGTCCACTAGATTATACGTCACAGTAGAAACATCGCCTGAAAGACACATATCGCCATCTGCTGTCTGGAGGGAGGAAACGCAGTTGAGGAGGGAAAACTATTTTTATTCTTCATTGAATTATAATATTATAAAGCAGTTTAGGGAAACGTTTTTTTCCTCTCCATTAAATATGAATATTATATCAACACGTATAAAGAGCAACAAGTGTTGTTTGATTAGTTCAGATTTTTTTATGAGAATTTTAAACAAACTCTACATCTACTCCACATCTGTATTTCTGATTCAGTCAAATAACTAGATATCAAAATAAGCACCTAGTTATTGATACCCTTGATAATGATGAGCAAAAATTACTGTATGAAATAAATAAATTAACTTTACCCACTACCAGGATATTTTAGCCCAAAACCTGGTTACCTCTCTGCTAGGAGGCTGAAACTTGGCCATAAGTGGATCTTCCAGCAAGACACATCAACATCCACAAAGAAATGGTTAATTGGGCACAAAATCAACATTTTCAATGGCCATCTCAGTCTTCGGACTTGAACTCCATTGAAAACCTGTGGTTTGAATTGAACAGGGCAGTCCATAAGACAGACTAAATAAATCAAAGACCTGGAGAGATTCTGTTTGGAGGAAGGGTCTAAGATCCCACCCAATGTGTTCTCTAATCTCATTAAACATTTCAGTGTCGTTATCCTCCCAAGGGGAGGGTGCTGGAGTATTGAAAACATGGGTGGCAATAATTCAGACCCCAGCCTTTTGAGAATTACATGTTAAACTAAATCTCTTTCTCTGAGCAATTCTATTAGTATAAAATAATATAATTTCTTTATTTTTTACATACAATATAGCTCAGTATTTTAATTATTTATTTAATAGAGTCGTTTATCTCATCTTTATCAAGGGTGTCAACAATTTTGTCCCCCACTGACCTCCATACTGCTGCTACATGATGTAACAATACATCATGTAGATGTATATAATGAACAGACTAGGTCTATACTGGTCCTACATGGTGTAACAATACATCATGTAGATGTATATAATGAACAGACTAGGTCTATACTGCTCCTACATGGTGTAACAATATATCATGTGGATGTATATAATGAACAGACTAGGTCTATACTGCTCCTACATGGTGTAACAATACATAATGTAGATGTATATAATGAACAGACTAGGTCTATACTGCTCCTACATGGTGTAACAATACATCATGTAGATGTATATAATGAACAGACTAGGTCTATACTGCTCCTACATGGTGTAACAATACATCATGTAGATGTATATAATGAACAGACTAGGTCTATACTGCTCCTAAATGGTGTAACAAAACATCATGTAGATGTATATAATGAACAGACTAGGTCTATACTGCTCCTACATGGTGTAACAATACATCATGTAGATGTATATAATGAACAGACTAGGTCTATACTGCTCCTAAATGGTGTAGCAAAACATCATGTAGATGTATATAATGAACAGACTAGGTCTATACTGCTCCTACATGGTGTAACAATACATCATGTAGATGTATATAATGAACAGACTAGGTCTATACTGCTCCTACATGGTGTAACAATACATCACGTAGATGTATATAATGAACAGACTAGGTCTATACTGCTCCTACATGGTGTAACAATACATCGTGTAGATGTATATAATGAACAGACTAGGTCTATACTGCTCCTACACGGTGTAACAATACATCGTGTAGATGTATATAATGAACAGACTAGGTCTATACTGCTCCTACACGGTGTAACAATACATCGTGTAGATGTATATAATGAACAGACTAGGTCTATACTGCTCCTACACGGTGTAACAATACATCATGTAGATGTATATAATGAACAGACTAGGTCTATACTGCTCCTACACGGTGTAACAATACATCATGTAGATGTATATAATGAACAGACTAGGTCTATACTGCTCCTACACGGTGTAACAATACATCATGTAGATGTATATAATGAACAGACTAGGTCTATACTGCTCCTACACGGTGTAACAATACATCATGTAGATGTATATAATGAACAGACTAGGTCTATACTGCTCCTACACGGTGTAACAATACATCATGTAGATGTATATAATGAACAGACTAGGTCTATACTGCTCCTACATGGTGTAACAATACATCACGTAGATGTATATAATGAACAGACTAGGTCTATACTGCTCCTACATGGTGTAACAATACATCGCGTAGATGTATATAATGAACAGACTAGGTCTATACTGCTCCTACATGGTGTAACAATACATCGTGTAGATGTATATAATGAACAGACTAGGTCTATACTGCTCCTACACGGTGTAACAATACATCGTGTAGATGTATATAATGAACAGACTAGGTCTATACTGCTCCTACACGGTGTAACAATACATCGTGTAGATGTATATAATGAACAGACTAGGTCTATACTGCTCCTACACGGTGTAACAATACATCATGTAGATGTATATAATGAACAGACTAGGTCTATACTGCTCCTACACGGTGTAACAATACATCATGTAGATGTATATAATGAACAGACTAGGTCTATACTGCTCCTACACGGTGTAACAATACATCATGTAGATGTATATAATGAACAGACTAGGTCTATACTGCTCCTACACGGTGTAACAATACATCATGTAGATGTATATAATGAACAGACTAGGTCTATACTGCTCCTACACGGTGTAACAATACATCATGTAGATGTATATAATGAACAGACTAGGTCTATACTGCTCCTACATGGTGTAACAATACATCATGTAGATGTATATAATGAACAGACTAGGTCTATACTGCTCCTACATGGTGTAACAATACATCATGTAGATGTATATAATGAACAGACTAGGTCTATACTGCTCCTACATGGTGTAACAATACATCATGTACATGTATATAATGAACAGACTAGGTCTATACTGCTCCTACATGGTGTAACAATAGATCATGTAGATGTATATAATGAACAGACAAGGTCTATACTGCTCCTACATGGTGTAACAATACATCATGTAGATGTATATAATGAACAGACTAGGTCTATACTGCTCCTACATGGTGTAACAATACATCATGTAGATGTATATAATGAACAGACTAGGTCTATACTGCTCCTACATGGTGTAACAATACATCATGTAGATGTATATAATGAACAGACTAGGTCTATACTGCTCCTACATGGTGTAACAAAAGTTTGGGGTCACTTAGAAATGTTCTTGTTTTTGAAAGAAAAACACTTTTTTTGTCCATTAAAATAACATCAAATTGATCTGAAATACAGTGTAGACATTGTTAATGTTGTAAATGACTATTGTAGCTGGAAACAGCTGATTGTTTATGGAATATCTACATAGGCGTACAGAGGCCCATTATCAGCGACCATCACTCCTGTGTTCCAATGGCACGTTGTGTTAGCTAATCCAAGTTTATCATTTTAAAAGACTAATTGATCATTAGAAAACCCTTTTGCAATTATGTTAGCACAGCTGAAAACTGTTGTGCTGATTAAAGAAGCAATAAAACTGTCCTTATTTAAGCTAGTTGAGTATCTGGAGCATCAGCATTTGTGAGTTCGATTACAGGCTCAAAATGGCCAGAAACAAATCATTTTCTTCTGAAAATTGTTAGTCTATTCTATTTCTGAGAAATGAAGGCTATTCCATGCGAAAAATTGCCAAGAAACTGAAGATCTCGTACAATGCTGTGTACTACTCCCTACACAGAACAGCGCAAACTGGCTCTAACCAGAATGGAAGGAGGCCCCAGTGCACAACTGAGCAAGAGGACAAGTACATTAGTGTCTAATTTTAGAAACAGACACCTCACAAGTTTTCAACTAGGTGCTTATTCAAATTGTACCTGCAAAACACCAGTCTAAACATCAACAGTGAAGAGGTGACTCCAGGATGTTGGCCTTCTAGGCAGAGTTGCAAAGAAAAATCCATATCTCAGACCGTTTAAAAAAAGGAAAAGATTAAGATGGGCAAACTAACACAGACATTGGGCAGAGGAAGATTGGAAAAAAGTGTTATGGACAGACGAATCTAAGTTTGATGTGTTCGGATCACAAACAAGAACATTCGTGAGTTCCAGAAAAAATGAAAAGATGCTGGAGGAGTGCTTGACGCCTTCTGTCAAGCATGGTGGAGGCAATGTGATGGTCTGGGGGTGCTTTGGTGGTGGTAAAGTGGGAGATTTGTACAGGGTAAAAGGGATCTTGAAGAAGGAAGGCTATCACTCCATTTTGCAAAGCCGTGCCATACCCTGTGGACGGCGCTTAATTGGAGCCAACTTCCTCCTACACCAGGACAATGACCCAAAGCACAGCTCCATTTAGGGAAGAAGCATTCAGCTGGTATTCTGTCTATAATGGAGTGGTCAGCACAGTCACCGGATCTCAACCCTATTGAGCTGTTGTGGGGGCAGCTTGACCGTATGATACGTAAGAAGTGCCCATCATTCCAATCCAATTTGTGGGAGGTGCTTCAGGAAACATGGGTTAGGGTTTGGCCGTCATTGTAAATAAGAATTTGTCCTTAGCTGGCTTGCCTGTTTAAATAAAGGTTAAATACATTTTTTTTTAAATGTAACTTCATTACACCGTTACACTGGCATACAAACTCGGTAGCATAGAGTTGATAATACATATGACGTTGGGAAATAGTGCATTGTGGGTAGTTTAGAAGATTTCCCGAAATAAGTTAATCAATTTGTAATAATGCAAAAACATAGCTGTTTGTACTTATAGGTAACCATATCGTGACTACAACTAGGCTACTAAGTCTTTAACCACACTGTGTTGTTACACTGGCGAGTAAAAACTCATGCTTCCTACACTTTAACTTTTTGTCTGACAATAAAATAATCATTTTACTCAACTGCGTTACCCACTCCAGTCAGCAGATGGCGGTGTGGGAATTTAAGGTAATGCTGTTGGTGTGACGTATAATGTAGTGGACGGAACGCTTCTTTCAACAGCAACAACAGTTAGTCAGACACCACGGTAGCTTGCTAGACAAAATAGCCGAACAATAAAGCTCTTTAGATGCTTTAGTGTATATTAGCCACTGTGTTTTAAACCCACTTCTGTCGTCTAGTTAGTTATCCGATTTAATTTCATATTTACGGTGTTGTTGTTATTAGTCAGCTAGCGGGCTGGTTAAGTTAGCATTAGCCTAGCTAGCTAACATCTCCGACCATGCGTTCACTAAGCTACTCTCCTCCTGCTAAAGAAGATGAGGTCTGCTGGACGGAGAAAGAAGCTCTCGTCAAAGAGGAGGAGGAAGAGGAGGCTGTTTCAATACAAAACCAAGTAGAGGGTGAGGCTGTTACCGTGAAAGAAGAAGAGAAAGACATTACAGTGAAAGAAGAGGAAGACGTGTTCAGAGTGAAGGAGGAGGAAGATGCAGTTTTTGGAGTGAAGAAGGAAGGAGAGATTACTGTCACATTGAAAGATGAAGAGGAGGAGATAGGAGATCTGATTAACACCAGTAAGTACCACCTTCAATTAGTTTTTAACTTTGGATATTCGGAGTTGGCTCGTCAATACCTCTTCAACGGAGGGCCCTGGGATGATGACTGATATGTCTAGAATCAGACGGCGTAGAGACAAGCTACCCCTTGTTTTCTCCGTTCCGTTTCCAAAAAGTGACTTAACATATATATTTGAGGAGGGTCTATCTGCTGACCGCAGACTGGGGGGCCACGGCATGTAGTGTTTTTAATGTAGTGATGTTTTACTACACACCGTGACCCCCAATAGAGCCATGTGAGAGTTGGGTTGGCTACACCAAACATTATGGATATACTGACAAGATGTCACTCCGTCCTGACAAGGGGAGTCGTTGTCCACAAAGCTGCACTGTGGGTTGTCTATCTCCCGCCTATCCTGTCTTTGGATTGGTGGATACATCTTATTATTGTAATCTATTGTTTATATTCTATGAGGGTTGTTGACGTCAACCACCTGTATTCAATGGAGAGAGATGCTAAGCTACTAGCATGAATATGCATAGCAATCTGGAGACAACTCCAATAGTGTTTTTATCAAAGTTGTCGATATGTCACGTGTCCACGTAACAACTTAATCATTACGAAACTTCTGTTAGATCAAGTAAACCTCACGTAGCAAATAAGCCATTCATTTTGTTGTTGACCAAATTCAACACTTTCCACATTGGGTCGATAATTGTGCCCACTTGGATACAACCTACTGTAGCCTACTGGCATGACCTAGAGAGGTACAACCTACTGTAACCTACTGGCATGACCTAGAGAGTTACAACATACTGTAGCCTACTGGCATGACCTAGAGAGACCCAACCTACTGGAGCCTACTGGCATGACCTAGAGAGTTACAACCTACTGGCATGACCTAGAGAGGTACAACCTACTGTAACCTACTGGCATGACCTAGAGAGTTACAACATACTGTAGCCTACTGGCATGACCTAGAGAGACCCAACCTACTGGAGCCTACTGGCATGACCTAGAGAGTTACAACCTACTGGCATGACCTAGAGAGGTACAACCTACTGTAACCTACTGGCATGACCTAGAGAGATACAACCTACTGTAACCTACTGGCATGACCTAGAGAGATACAACCTACTGTAACCTACTGGCATGACCTAGAGAGGTTCAACCTACTGTAACCTACTGGCATGACCTAGAGAGATACAACCTACTGTAGTCTACTGGCATGACCTAGAGAGATACAACCTACTGTAACCTACTGGCATGACCTAGAGAGTTACAACCTACTGTAACCTACTGGCATGACCTAGAGAGGTACAACCTACTGTAACCTACTGGCATGACCTAGAGAGTTACAAGCTACTGTAACCTACTGGCATGATCTAGAGAGATACAACCTACTGTAACCTACTGGCATGACCTAGAGAGATACAACCTACTGTAGTCTACTGGCATGACCTAGAGAGATACAACCTACTGTAACCTACTGGCATGACCTAGAGAGATACAACCTACTGTAACCTACTGGCATGACCTAGAGAGGTTCAACCTACTGGCATGACCTTGAGAGTTACAACCTACTGTAACCTACTGGCATGACCTAGAGAGATACAACCTACTGTAACCTACTGGCATGACCTAGAGAGGTTCAACCTACTGTAACCTACTGGCATGACCTAGAGAGATACAACCTACTGTAGCCTACTGGCATGACCTAGAGAGTTACAACCTACTGTAACCTACTGGCATGACCTAGAGAGATACAACCTACTGTAGCCTACTGGCATGACCTAGAGAGTTACAACCTACTGTAACCTACTGGCATGACCTAGAGCGTTACAACCTACTGTAACCTACTGGCATGACCTAGAGAGATACAACCTACTGTAACCTACTGGCATGACCTAGAGAGATACAACCTACTGTATTCTTTCTACCAATTGATTGGTTGAAATTTTATGACGTGTATTTGTTCATATAGACACACCCCATGTGTTTAATAAAATCAACTGTATGTGCAGAACTTGAATTGAACTGATGCTTCAAGCATTTGATTAAATAATTAACACAAACAAATTACTTGAGGAAGCCAGAGGTCAATATAACCAGAAGAAAATAACCAATTCCCCACCTGCTGCTGGCCTTCGTTAATTCTGACGTTATGCTCCTGAAGTTTCCGGTAAAATAGGCAAACTTTTTCCATTTCCGTTTGAAGTGCCAATTTATCTTACCATTTCTACCGATCTGCGTGCCAGTTATGAACGAGTTACAACACCTGTTTGGCTCCTCCACTTCCTGGGTCGGTGAAGTGAGGTATTACATTTAAGGATTAAATCATTTAACCTCTATGGGCTAGGTGGGACGCTACGTAACAGCCACTGGCAGCCTGTGGCGCGATTTTCAAAACCTTAAAAATCCTATTACTTCAATTTCTCAAACATATGACTATTTTACAGCTATTTAAAGACAAGACTCTCGTTAATCTAACCACACTGTCCGATTTCAAAAAGGCTTTACAACGAAAGCAAAACATTAGATTATGTCAGCAGAGTACCAAGCCAGAAATAATCAGACACCCATTTTTCAAGCCAGCATATAATGTCACCAAAACCCAGAAGACAGCTAAATGCAGCACTCACCTTTGATGATCGTCATCAGATGACAACCCTAGGACATTATGTTATACAATACATGCATGTTTTGTTCAATCAAGTTCATATTTATATCAAAAACCAGCTTTTTACATTAGCATGTGACGTTCAGAACTAGCATACCCCCCGCAAACTTCCGGGGAATTCGCTAACATTTTACTAAATTACTCACGATAAACGTTCACAAAAAGCATAACAATTATTTTAATAATTATAGATACAGACCTCCTCTATGCACTCGATATGTCCGATTTTAAAATAGCTTTTTGGTGAAAGCACATTTTGCAATATTCTAAGTACATAGCCCAGGCATCACGGGCTCGCTATTTAGACACCCGGCAAGTTTAGCACTCACCATAATCATATTTACTATTATAAAAGTTTGATTACCTTTTGTTGTCTTCGTCAGAATGCACACCCAGGACTGCTACTTCAATAACAAATGTTGGTTTGGTCCAAAATAATCCATCGTTATATCCGAATAGCGGCGTTTTGTTCGTGCGTTCCAGACACTATCCGAAATAGTAAAGAAGTGTCGCGCGCATGGCGCAATTCGTAACAATAAAATTCTAAATATTCCATTACCGTACTTCGAAGCATGTCAACCGCTGTTTAAAATCAATTTTTACGCCATTTTTCTCGTAGAAAAGCGATAATATTCTGACAGGGAATCTCCTTTTCGGCAAACAGAGGAAAAAATCCCAAAGGCGGGGGCGGTCGGGTCACGCGCATAAGCCCAGTGTCCCTTGATCGGCCACTTGAGAAAGGCGATAATGTGTTTCAGCCTGGGGCTGGAATGACGACATTCTGTTTTTTCCCGGGCTCTGAGCGCCTATGGACGACGTGGGAAGTGTCACGTTAGAGCAGAGATCCTTAGTAAATGATAGAGATGGAAAAGAAGTTCAAGAAATGGTCAGACAGGCCACTTCCTGTAAAGGAATCTCTCAGGTTTTGAGTTCTGTTATACTCACAGACACCATTCAAACAGTTTTAGAAAATTTAGGGTGTTTTCTATCCATATGTAATAAGTATATGCATATTCTAGTTACTGGGTAGGAGTGGTAACCAGATTAAATCGGGTATGTTTTTTATCCAGCCGTGTCAATACTGCCCCCTAGCCCTAACAGGTTAAGGAATATATCCGAGTCTCACGCTCATCACCTGTGGAATGCGGGGCTTCCAGCGAGGTGTGGATTTAATAGTATGTTGTACCTAGTTTCCCTCCTTCAGGGAACAGTAATTATAGTCACAAATCAAATCAAATGTATTTCTTACATCAGCTGATATCACAAAGTGCTGTACAGAAACCCAGCCTAAAACCTCAAACAGCAAGCAATGCAGGTGTAGAAGCACGGTGGCTAGCAAAAACTCCAGAGAAAGGCCAAAACCTAGGAAGAAACCTAGAGAGGAACCAGGCTATGAGGGGTGGCCAGTCCTCTTCTGGCTGTGCCGGGTGGAGATTATAACAGCACATGGCCAAGATGTTCAAATGTTCATAAATGACCAGCATGGTCAAATAATAATAATCATAGTAGTTGTCGAGGGTGCAACAAGTCAGTAACACAAGAGTAAGTGTCAGTTGGCTTTTTCATAGCCGATCTTTGAGAGTATCTCTACCGCTCCTGCTCTCTAGAGTGTTGAAAACAACAGGTCTTTGACAGGTAGCACCTCCGGTGAACAGGTCAGGGTTCCATAGCTGCAGGCAGAATAGTTTGAACTGGAGCAGCAGCACGGCCAGGTGAACTGGGGACAGCAAGGAGTCATCAAGCCAGGTAGTCCTGAGGCATGGTCCTAGGGCTCAGGTCCTCTGAGAATTAGAGAGAGCATATTTAAATTCACACAGGACACCAGAAAAGACAAGAGAAATACTCCAGATGTGACAGACTGACCCTAGCCCCCCGACACATAAACTACTGCAGCATAAATACTGGAGGCTGAGACAGGAGGGGTCAGGAGACACTGTGGCCCCATCTGATGAAACCCCCGGACAGGGCCAAACAGGTAGGATATTACCCCTCCCACTTTGCCAAAGCGCAGCCTCCACACCACTGGAGGGATATCTCCAACCACCAACATACCATCCCGGGACAAGGCCGAGTACAGCCCACAAAGATCTCCGCCACGGCACAGCCCAAGGGGGGGCGCCAACCCAGACAGGAAGACAACGTCAGTGACTCAACCCACTCAAGTGACGCACCCCTCCCATGGACGGCATGGAAGAACACCAGTAAGCCAGTGGATTTAATAGTATGTTGTACCTAGTTTCCCTCCTTCAGGGAACAGTAGTTATAGTCATAACGTGTGGATTTAATAGTATGTTGTACCTAGTTTCCCTCCTTCAGGGAACAGTAGTTATAGTCATAACGTTATGCTTGTCATATGATGAACTTTAACTTAAATACTGGATCTTGCTGTCGGACAGTTGTTTTGTATATTCAGACCTCCGAAATGCTCTCTAACTACGTAACATTTAGTGTCTCCTTATGTTACGCTGGGAAAACAGTTTTCATGGGCACAGAAATCCTAAATCATTTCAGTTTACTAAATCCAATGGTTCTAACCGAGAGTCACCTTAACTTTATTGACAACTCCCAAATGGATACTGTCATTAATGCGGTTCTTCAATAATTACACATAATACTTAATACTGTAGCTGTTTAGTTACAGTCACATGTTCAACTATCATCAGCTGATCCAGGAAATCATTTTCTGCATGCCAGTCAAACGTAGTTCTTCATTCATTACACCGGTAAAGACAGTTATGCCGTGCTCCACGTTGGATCCAACATCCCAAACAAATCGATATTTATAATGTGTTATTGTCTACTTGATTTACAGTAGGGTCTCGTTAGTCCGTTTGGAAACGGAGATACTTAGCTCATAATGTGTAGAGAACTGTTCCTTGATGGATAGGCTATTGTACAACACACAGAGCTATTTTCCTTTATTCAGGACATTTAGAATGACAACACATTACAGAGTAGCCTAGTGGGATTATTCACAAAATTATCTGGTGATCAGGTTATGAATTGTCATGACAAAGACATTTTAGTCTCCTTGTTTCACCTAAAATATTAAATGATTTATAGTCCTAGGTCTATGTTGTTGTTAGGTGAAGTTATGGGTCCTACAGTAGGTCTATGTTATTGTTAGGTGAGATTATAGACCATTTTGGCATACACTTAGTGGACAAAACCTCATTGTCAGGCTGATGTCATGCTGATGGAAAACTAGCCAATGAGCATTTTACTGGTTGAAGTCGTTTTTAAATATAAAGTAGTACATTTGACAATAACACAAATATTATATTAAATCAGGACATTCAAACGAGCCTTACAATTATAATCCAAAGTAGTGTCAAATGATAATAATAATCATAATCAACCTGTAAATGGAGGCTATTTTTGCTGTCAGCCTATGAGAACTCCCCTGAGTTTCCCCCACGGTGGTGAATTAGTGAATAGACACAGAGCTTAATGTGAGTTTCCTTGAGTAACACTCCTGATCTAGTGCTGTAATATTCAGAATACATTGTGAAAACTAATCTTTGCTCACCATTTGTTAAATATATATATTTTTTTCACCCCTTTTTTCTCCCCAATTGGTACATAGTCTTGTCTCATTGCTGCAACTCCCATACGGACTCTGGAGAGGCGAAGGTCGAGAGCCATGCGTCCTCCGAAACACAACACAACCCAACCTAGCCGCGATGCTTCTTGACACAATGCCTATCCAACCCGGAAGCCAGCAGCACCAATGTGTCGGAGGAAACACTGTACACCTGGCAACCTGGTCAGCGTGCACTGCGCCCGGCCCGCCACAGGAGTCGCCAGTGCGCGATGAAACAAGGATATCCCTGCCGGCCAAACCCTCCCCTAACCCGGACGACGCTGGGCCAATTGTGCGTCGCCCCATGGGCCTCCCGGTCGCGGCCGGCTGCAACAGAGCTTGGACTCGAACCCAGATCTCTAATGGCACAGCTTAGGCCACTTGCTCACCATTTTTGCTCCAGGCAGATATACTACATCCATAACTAGCGGTTTCTGCATTAGCAGGGAGGTGTTTCTGCAATCAAATTGTGTGCGCATCGCCCTTGTCGCAATTTTAGCAAACACAGAAAGGTGCCTATATTTGAGAACAAAAGTCGCCTGGCACACTGCTTAGGAGTTCAACACCTTTTACTTATTTCTAGTTACTACTAATGTGAAAACAAGACTAAATATGACTATTGTTGCTCACTTGACTGTCTTAAGACAATTGTCAAGTCATTTTAACATTCATTACAGACGTCAATTGTTGTACACTATCATGGCTACGCTGTTGGCATCACCTTTTTCAGTGGATTTCTGCTGTTGTGAGCCTTTAACTATCTGTCTGACTTGTTCACACAGGAGAGAGACGTGACTATCATGGATCCTCTGGGGAGCCTCAACATCATGATGCTAACGAGTCAGAGAAGAGTCTGTCCAGATTCTATCACCTCAAGAAACACCAGCAGAGACCCACAGGGAAGAAATCTATCTGCTGCTCTGACTGTGGAAAACATTGCAAATCTTCATCAGAACTTAAAATACACCAGCGAACACACGCAGGAGAGAAATCTCACCACTGTTTTGATTGTGGGAAGAGTTACTCAAGTTTAAAAGCACTAAAAGTACACCTGAGAGAAACCGTACAGCTGTACTCAATGTGGGAAGAGTTTTACTCAGTCAAGCAACCTGTTATCACACCAGAGAACACACACAGGAGAGAAACCTTATAGCTGTGATCAATGTGGGAAGACTTATATTTCATCTTGCCATCTGAGTAGACACCAGCGAGTACACACAGCAGAGAAACCTTATAGCTGTAATCAATGTGGGAAGAGTTTTACTCGGCCAGACAGCCTGATAATACACCAGAGAACACACACAGGAGAGAAACCTTATAGCTGTGATCAATGTGGGAAGACTTATATTTCATCTTGCCATCTGACTAAACACCAGCGAGTACACACAGGAGAGAAATCTTATAGCTGTAATCAATGTGGGAAGAGTTTTACTCGGCCAGACAGCCTGATATTACACCAGAAAACACACACAGGAGAGAAATAATATAGCTGTGATCAATGTGGGAAGAGTTTTGCTGCATCTGGCTCTCTGACTCTACACCAGAAAACACACACAGGAGAGAAATCTTTCCACTGTTCAGATTGTGGAAAAATATTCTTAACTTCACAGAATATGAAGAAGCACCAGAAAACACACACAGGAGAGAAACCTTATAGCTGTAATCAATGTGGGAAGAGTTTTACTCAGTCAGACGGCCTGATATTACACCAGAGAACACACACAGGAGAGAAACCTTATAGCTGTAACCAATGTGGGAATAGTTTTTCTACATCTAGCTATCTCACTATACACCAGAGAACACACACAGGAGAGAAACCATATAGCTGTAACCAATGTGGGAATAGTTTTTCTACATCTAGCTATCTCACTAAACACCAGAGAACTCATACAGGAGAAAAACCATATAGCTGTACTCAATGTGGGAAGAGTTTTTCTACGTCTAGCTATCTCACTATACACCAGAGAACACACACAGGAGAGAAACTATATAGCTGTACTCGATGTGGGAAGAGTTTTTCTACGTCTAGCTATCTCACTATACACCAGAGAACACACACAGGAGAGAAACAATATAGCTGTAGTCAATGTGGGACAAGATTTTCTTGGCTAACCAGCCTAGTATCACATCAGAGAACACACACAGGAGAGAAA
This sequence comes from Salmo salar, assembly GCF_965601325.2. Lineage (NCBI taxonomy): Eukaryota > Metazoa > Chordata > Actinopteri > Salmoniformes > Salmonidae > Salmo > Salmo salar. The sequence goes on from NW_027675353.1 coordinate 152,688, forward strand.
TCTCCTAGCTGTGATCAATGTGGGAAGAGATACTCTGATAACAGATCTCTGATTAAACATCAGAAAAAACATGAAGGAGTTGTTTCATGATATCAATGAAATAATGTCACAATGTAGAATGTTTAAACATTGTAGTAGGAGTATTTTAATGATGTCACAATGTAGAACCCTAAATATTTGCCCCCTGTTCTATTGATTTTAGTTTCAGGGGGAAAATCCAGGCTCAGAAATGGAAGAGTACTATTTATGTGATTTAACAAAAAGTGACTAACAAAAAAAGAGCTGTGTTACACTTACCATGTTGGTGACGCACTTGAATCAAAATGCAACACTTCAAAATGTAGCTAGCTGTTTTCTACAAATTGTCCTCTGACCAGGGATGTACACATTATTCCCAGATTCCGTGTGCTTTTTGAGCTGTTCGTTTTAACAGGACGTGCAACTTCATCTCCCTCCTGTCACACAAATGATTTTAACATGATATCGATGAGTTATGACAAATAAGTGTTGTGTTCCTTTGTTTAGCGACCCCTACATTTAAATGCATCACTCCAAAATGTAGCTGACTGTCTTCTGCAGGTTGTCCTCTAACCAGTGAGGTAACAGATATCTCCCATTTCCATGTGTTGTGTTTATTGTGGCAGATGTTTGTGTATATAGCACATTTTATGTTTAGGTTTTCAATATATCCCAAACTGTTTCTGCATATTGGTTATTGATTAGGACACGTTAAAACTGTGTTTTGACATTGGGGATATCCCATCTAGCAACATGTCATTGAAAAGACATTGAAAATATGACTATGCAACCAAATATTTCATATTTACATTTCATGATCAGATTTAGTAATCGATTTATTGATGATATTTATTCATGCAACCAACTGACAATTTTTGGTACAATTATATTGACATTGTTGCCCTGCTTTTAAAATATCAGGGTTCATTCTCAGATGTGCCAACCCAAATGTACTAGAACATGACATTGGGGACTGGGCCCCGATCCAACAACATGCCTATCTAGTGAACCCTGAAAAGAGAGAGAAGCTCTGCAGTGAGGTGGAAAGTTACTATGGATATTGCAGGAGTTTCCTCTTGAAATCAGACATGTCTGTGGTGAGGACAACTTGGTTGCTGATTGTCTCAAGGGTGGGCAGTTAAAAAGTTTTGTGTTTAGACAGTGCGTTGCCATGGATCACAATGTATTTTGACTGCACGTTTTTTCCGTATTGGAGATGAGTTTTGTTTGGGTTCCAAGGGGACGAGAGTTCTAGAAGCTAGTGGGATTTAGGAAGAAGTGAGTTCTAGAAGCTAGTGGGATTTAGGAAGAGGAGAGTTCTAGAATCTAGTGAGTTTTAGGAAGACGAGAGTTCTAGAAGCTAGTGGGATTTAGAAAGAGGAGAGTTCTAGAAGCTAGTGAGTTTTAGGAAGATGAGTGTTCTAGAAGCTAGTGGGATTTAGGATTCTATAGAAAGAAAAAGGAGAAACAAATAATCCTATTGTATATTATTTTTTAGAAATACGTGTTTTTTTCTTGTTTTTAATTGTTGACATCCAGTAGACATCATGTTTATATTGGTGAAGGTGAATCATTGTAGTTGATTATCATGAGAAATGGAAGTTGTTTTCTGTTGGTGGTGAGCAAACTTGTCCAACATAAATATAGGATATATTTGTTGTCTTAAGGGGGAAGGTGTTACAGGCTTTGGTTTTTCCATTTATGTTTTGAGGTTGGACTTTAGCTCGTTAGCACGTCTAGCTCGTTAGCCCGTCTAGCTCGTTAGCACGTCTAGCTCGTTAGCACGTAGGACGCACTGATTGGTGTCACCTCGTTAGTCAGTATGTGTTACACCTGTGCTGGCTTGTCCATCTCGTTATTGGGAAGGTGTTTCACCTGAGCTGGTCCAGGTTCTATTTAAGAGTGTCTGGCCCAGTGCTCCAGTTGTCTTGATACATGTGGAGAGTCAACACCTTTAGTTGCTCCACCTTTTTGGTTTACTTCCTGTCTTTAAGTTTGGTGTGGGTTTTTCTTTTGTTTTCCTCTTCTTGGGCAGATTTAGTGGGTCTCATGGTGGGTGTCTTTTAGGTCCCAGTTGTTGTTACTAGTCAACTTTCAGTGTCCCAAGCTTATATTTTGGGTTGGATATTGCATCCAATTAACATTTTAATCAATAGTTTTTCAGTTTAGTCTTCTGTTTTTTATCCTCTTATGTTTGTTGTGTACTAAATATTTCTGTTTATTTTCAATGTTTTTAAAAATATTTTTCCTGTGAAGCCATTTTGTTGCATCCATGTCTGAAATGTGCTGTATGAATCAAGCTTGATTTGATTTGACCATATAATAAAACAAATGAACCCAGTGACTGACCAATCAACAGACTGCTGAAGAGGTAAACACCACCCCCGGCTCTACCAGGGGCTTGAAGTGGTCTCCCACAGCTCTGCTTATGTCATGTTCTGTGGCCTTGCTGTTCCATTTCTTGACTGCACCTGCAACACAGAAACACATTTAGTCATATTATATAAAACACTCAAAGTAATGGATATGGAGCATCTATGGCCTCAGTTACACCTGGCACCTAAATGTGACTTCTGTCATCTGATCACTCCAAGCTGCATTAGGTTCAGATCTACCAGGATGGGCTTTTGATATAGTATGGATACAGTCAGGCCACTGAATATGCATAAGCAATGTAAAGAGATGTTGGGGAAAAGTACATTATACACAAATGACCTTCGTAATATCAAAGAACAAATGTGTGTGTCTGAGGGGAAATTACCTTTCATACAGCCGAAAGGGGTGAGAAATTACACCAATATCAGTGGACAATTTGCACTAATGTAAATAAACATAGATGATGGAACATATTCTCTTTTGCTGACGTGATGAACCACTAAGGGGACATAAATATTTACCATCTAAACCAAGTGTGACCTCTCACCTCTCTGGCTGTAGAAGTGTTCTTCCTAACCAGTCCCTCAACAGCTCTCTGACTGAGCTCCACCCTCACTGGGTCTTCAGAGGAGAGGAAGGCTGAGGAGGGATGGAAGGATGAATGGATCAGTCAGTCAATAATGTGTAGAGCTGCTGTCTATGCTGTCTGACTAAATCACTATTTTAGTAGTTCATTAAAGTAAATAAGGCTTTATGACTGCTGAATACCAACTATCAATCACTTAGATCATGTATTTTCAGGTAGAGATACATCCTTGGGACGTCCCTAGCCCGTTGAAGTTGACATTTAAAATGGTTAAGGTAGGGGTTAAGGTTAGGGTTTAGGGTAGGGATGTACCAAGGATCCCAGATAGCATTGACCATTGTGCATTCTTCTGTCTCTTTTACATAGCAGGTGATGGGTTCTGACTTCTGAACTTGAAAATATTAAATATCTTTATTATGTGAAATTGAATGAAACAATAATGTATGTTGATGGTCATATAATGTACAATATTCCATGATGTTTCTATATGATAACAATAGAGTAATATATTTAATATGATGTACAATATTCCATGATGTTTCTATATGATAACAATAGAGTAATATATTTAATATGATGTATAATATTCCATGATGTTTCTATATGATAACAATAGAGTAATATATTTAATATGATGTATAATATTCCATGATGTTTCTATATGATAACAATAGAGTAATATATTTAATATGATGTATAATATTCCATGATGTTTCTATATGATAACAATAGCGTAATATATTTAATATGATGTACAATATTCCATCATGTTTCTATATGATAACAATAGAGTAATATATTTAATATGACAAATACTATTTTTTAATAGTTTCACTAATTCATTTTAATTAACTTAATCATTATGATTCAACATCAGTTCACCGTCTCACCTCATACTGTGTTGGAGCAGCAGCAGCTGACTGCCCAGTTCAACATCAGTTCACCGTCTCACCTCATACTGTATTGGAGCAGCAACAGCTGACTGCCCAGTTCAACATCAGTTCACCGTCTCACCTCATACTGTATTGGAGCAGCAGCAGCTGACTGCCCAGTTCAACATCAGTTCACCGTCTCACCTCATACTGTATTGGAGCAGCAGCAGCTGACTGCCCAGTTCAACATCAGTTCACCGTCTCACCTCATACTGTATTGGAGCAGCAGCAGCTGACTGCCCAGCTCACCGTCTCACCTCGTACTGTATTGGAGCAGCAGCAGCTGACTGCCCAGTTCAACATCAGTTCACCGTCTCACCTCGTACTGTATTGGAGCAGCAGCAGCTGACTGCCCAGTTCAACATCAGTTCACCGTCTCACCTCATACTGTATTGGAGCAGCAGCAGCTGACTGCCCAGTTCACCGTCTCACCTCATACTGTATTGGAGCAGCAGCAGCTGACTTGATCGTTGATGCTAATCATCATGTTTGAATCTGAGAGTAAATAGAGCCGACTACACTCTAAAAATGAAGGGTTCAACTGGAGTTGTTCTCAGATCCACTAAGAACCGTAGGGTTCTTGGTCAATGAAAAACAGACCCAAAAGGTTCTTCAAAGAACTTGTTAGAAGGTGGGTTCATCGAGGAACCTCCGTTGTTGCTGGACTTCTTCCGGGAACTTCGCAATTACAACTGAAAACGATGGTGACACGTTTGGATGCGACAACAGTTAAAAAGGTTAAGTTGGGTTGATGTTTGGCTCTGAATATGTCTCGAAATAATGTATTATAATAATATAACATACTAATAATGAATAACGAAGACAATGATGGTTTTCTGTGAATATCTTCCATAACGTTACTATAGTTAATGAACGTAAATATTAGAAAGCCGGGTTTGACCGTCGGCGTTGTATGAGCTACAGTACAGTACCGTTAGCTAGCTAGCTAACGTTATGTCCTAACTAGGCACAACTAGGTTTGGATTATTTCCTCAACTATATTCTTTCCCATATATTGTATATCGTTTCCATAAAGCCAACATGGCTTTACACTCATTAACGTAAGTTTCCAATCTAGAGCAGTTCTCACTTTTGTGATAATGAACTAGCTAATGTTAGCTTCGTTAACTAACTAACTAAACTCCCCCCCCAACTCCTCTCATACCAGGAAGAACCCCCCCCCCCCCCATTTCAAATGTAGATTTACGTGTATTTGAAATGTAGTACCCGGACGGAGAAAATCCAATAAGCGTTTTATAGTTACATCGTTAGGGTAACTTACCCTAAAGTGGACACACTCCCATCAGTTTCTGAGACAACTGCTCAGACTTTGTAGACAGTTTAATAATGCTTAAACCTCATCTTTATCAAATGATCCATTAAAGATACCAACTCAAAACCTACGTTCGTCTACATATGGGTTGTTTAAATTGTATCTAATTATATTCCCAGTATTACTTCATCAAATCTCTAGTAATCATTATACACACATACAATTCATCACAGAATCCATATAAAACGTAAGAAATTCTCAGGTAGTCACGACAACCATTCCATTTGCTTTTTCAGGGACTCTCCATAGCAACGAAGCAGCTCTCCAAACATCCTCCCAGCAGAACCAAAAATAAACTTTAGTTTCCCAGACAATGACCATGGGATCCTCAACGGTTCTCTAACCTCCCAGAGACCACGGCAAAATCAAGCCTCCCAGGAACTATAGACCTTCCTCTGCTTTCTAAAATATCATCCCCCTCTCAATACCACCCCGTGATCTTCTATGATGGGCAGTGAAGGAACGGAACCCCAAGATAACGTTATAATAAAGCTTATTATCCACATGTCAATCATCTGATTAAGCATATTTCTATATGAGGAACTATAGATCTCTAGGGGGAACTATAGATCTCTAGGAGGAACTATAGACCTCTAGGAGGAACTATAGACCTCTAGGAGGAACTATAGACCTCTAGGAGGAACTATAGACCTCTAGGAGGAACTATAGACCTCTAGGAGGAACTATAGACCTCTAGGAGGAACTATAGACCTCTAGGTGGAACTATAGATCTCTAGGAGGAACTATAGATCTCTAGGAGGAACTATAGATCTCTAGGAGGAACTATAGACCTCTAGGAGGAACTATAGACCTCTATGAGGAACTATAGACCTCTATGAGGAACTATAGACCTCTAGGAGGAACTATAGATCTCTAGGAGGAACTATAGACCTCTATGAGGAACTATAGATCTCTAGGAGGAACTATAGATCTCTGTTACTATCCAAACATCAGATTATGACTCAGTCACACAACTCTCATACCACAGTCACACAACTCTCATACCACAGTCACACAACTCTCATATCACAGTCACACAACTCTCATATCAGAAAATATGAAATGGGGTCCAGGTTTAAAATAATTACATGTTTAAAACAATTACAGGTGCACCTTACTATCTTGTACTATATTATAAATGGTCTTAACTAGTAAACACAGATTCTAGTTGTCATCTAGTTCACACAGATTGTAGTTGTCATCTCGTTCACACAGATTCTAGTTGTCATCTAGTTCACACAGATTGTAGTTGTCATCTCGTTCACACAGATTCTAGTTGTCATCTCGTTCACACAGATTCTAGTTGTCATCTCGTTCACACAGATTCTAGTTGTCATCTCGTTCACACAGATTCTAGTTGTCATCTCGTTCACACAGATTCTAGTTGTCATCTCGTTCACACAGATTCTAGTTGTCATCTCGTTCACACAGATTCTAGATATTTAACGCTAAATGACCGAACCCAGGGCATACCTGGCAGCACGTTTAAAATCATTGGAATTCACCACTTCTGAGAGTCACACAGACACTTTTCAGAATGAGGTCCTTCTTCCAATAGAGTTTAACCAGGTACCGTGTTTCACACAGAACCCACAGTCACCCTGGCCCCTCACCCCTACAGACCAATCCCCACTGTGATCAATTCAGTGTCAGGACAGCTCTAGGTCGCCCGCAACCGACCAATGATAGGTGTCTGAGTCGACTGACTCTCAGATCATCCTCCACTGACTCGGCCCTGTTTACGCCTCCAAGGTGCCCCCTCACACAGGAATACACACTCAGAGCCTCCTGACTGGGCCCTGTTTACACCTCCACACAGGAATACACACTCAGAGCCTCCTGACTGGGCCCTGTTTACACCTCCACACAGGAATACACACTCAGAGCTTACGAGGATTTTCTAAAAACTCCACTTTGCGTGTTTCGCTCACCTCTCTTTTTTTTTTAAACTACCTTTGAGATGTGGTATCCACTCGGCTCGCTGCCGCTCAGATCAAAGGTGGGTCCATTTGTTCTGTTCCTGTAGTGTGGTTTCCCTGAGATCCCAAGTTAGAGGGGTCCCTGGTGCACCATTTACCCAGGTCATCAGGAGTGGTCACCAAGTGAAGATTCACATCCCCATCGCCAAATGTGGTGGTTAATTTCTTTAATATCAAATGAGGAGACAAACTTATCACACAAGTCAGAGTTACTCTAAAATGAAATCTTTATTCACTTATAAGGCAGCAGGTCAATACAACACACACATACAAAGAGAATCGATTGAGTGTTCTACGATAATGATGGCTGGTAGACGAATCACCCCCAGATGATTCATTGAGAGATGAATCACCCCCAGATGATTCGTTGAGAGATGAATCACCCCCAGATGATTCGTTGAGAGATGAATCACCCCCAGATGATTCGTTGAGAGCCATGAGACAAAAGTACAAAGGTCTTTTAAAGCCAAGATGCACCCCTTTCAACCTACATGACCAACAACAGATGTATAGAACGGGTCACAAGGTTAAGATTTGTATGAAAGATACTTATAATTCTCAGCAGACAGTATCTGCTGTAGAAACAGTACTCTTTGTGTAGAGACCAGGGTCTGGCCCTGAGGTCATCTCTCCCTGGTACCATATAGAACAGAAACATTAACTCATGTTCTGGAATGCAGTCTCTTTAGGTTTTATCACCCAAAAGACATTGTAAATCTCCTGTCAGTGTTTTCTCCCAGAGGCCCATCCTCAGTAGAACACACAGACACAATAGTTCTAAGAACCCTCCATTCTGTTGCATAAAACAACCATTTGATGCAATAAAAGTATAATAACATAATCTTGCAATTTTGCTCTCACAGTGTCCACTGGAAGTTGACTAGTAACAACAACTGGGACATAAAAGACACCCACCATGAGACCCACTAAATCTGCCCAAGAAGAGGAAAACAAAAGAAAAACCCACACCAAACTTAAAGACAGGAAGCAAACCAAAAAGGTGGAGCAACTAAAGGTGTTGACTCTCCACATGTATCAAGACAACTGGAGCACTGGGCCAGACACTCTTAAATAGAACCTGGACCAGCTCAGGTGAAACACCTTCCCACTAACGAGATGGACAAGCCAGCACAGGTGTAACACATACTGACTAACGAGGTGACACCAATCAGTGCGTCCTACGTGCTAACGAGCTAGACGTGCTAACGCGCTAGACGTGCTAACGCGCTAGACGTGCTAACGCGCTATACGTGCTAAAGTCCAACCTCAAAACATAAAAAGGAAAAACCAAAGAATAACACTTTAGAAGTTTGCTCACCATCAACAGAAAACAACTTCCATTTCACATTATAATCAACAACAATGCTTCACCTTCACCAATATAAACATGGTGTCTACTGGCTGTCAACAATTAAAAACACGAAGAAACATATTTCTAGAACCTTATATTTTTCCCCCACTAGCTTCTAGAACTCTCGTCTTCCTAAAACCCACTAGCTTCTAGAACTCTCGTCTTCCTAAAACCCACTAGCTTCTAGAACTCTCGTCTTCCTAAAACCCACTAGCTTCTAGAACTCTCGTCTCCTTGGAACGAGCCCAAACAAAACTCATCTCCAATACGGAAAAGCCGTCAAAATAAATTGTGATCCATGGCAACGCACTGGCTAAACGCAAAACACAACACTTTTTGACTGCCTACCCATGTTAGAATGAACCCTGATATTCTAAAAGCAGGGCAACAATGTCAATATAATTGTACCAAAAAATTGTCAGTTGGTTGCATAAATAAATATCATTACTAAATGTTACATGAAATGTAAATATGAAATATTTGGTTGCATAGTGTTATTTTCAACAGCTTTTCAATGACATGTTGCTAGGTGGGATATCCCCAATGTCAAAACACAGTTTTAACGTGTCTAAATCAATAACCAATATGCATAAACAGTTTGTGATAAATTGAAAACCTAAACATAACATGTGCTATATACACAAACATCTGCCACAATAATCATATTACTTAAACAAGCACCTTATAAACTGCACAAGCACCAGAAACGCTGTTGTTTTGACAAGTAGCAATAAATCATTGATATCGATTAAGGGGGGAAATCAGGTTGTACGTGATGTTGAAACTAACACAACAAAAAAACACATGGAAATGGGAGATATATTTTACCTCACAGGTTAGAGGACAACCTGCAGAAGACAGTCAGCCACATTTTGGAGTGATGCATTTAAATTTAGGGGTCGCTAAACAAAGGAACACAACACTTATTTGTCATAACTCATCGCTAAAATCAATTGTGTGACAGGAGGGAGATGAAGTTGCACGTCCTGTTAAAACAGCTAAAAAACCACACGGAATCTGGGAATAATGTGTACATCCCTGGTTAGAGGACAACTTGTAGAAAACAGCTAGCTACATTTTGAGGTGTTGCATTTTGATTCCAGTGGGTCACCAACGTGGTAAGTGTAACACAACTCTTTTTGTGTTAGTCACTTTTTGTTAAATCACATAAATAGTAACTCTTCCATTTCAGAGCCTGGATTTTCCCCCTGAGGCTAATATCCATATCATGCTGAAATCAATAGAACAGGGGACAAACGTTTAGGGTTCTACATTGTGACATCATTAAAATACTCCTACTACAATGTTTAAACATTCTACATTGTGACATCATTAAAATACTCCTTCTACAATGTTTAAACATTCTACATTGTGACATTATATTCATTGATATCATGAAACAACTCCATGTATTTTCTGATGTTTGATCAGAGATTGTTTATCAGAGTATCTCTTCCCACATTGATCACAGCTATGAGGTTTCTCTCCTGTGTGTTCTATGGTGTACCTTCAGACCACTAGAACTAACAAACCCCTTCCCACATTGATCACAGCTAAAAGTATTCTCTCCTGTGTGTGTTCTATGGTGTATCTTCAGCTGTCTAGATGAAATAAAACTCTTCCAACATTGAGTACAGCTATATGGTTTCTCTCATTTCTCTCTTGTGTGTGTTCTCTGATGTGATATCAGGCTTCTTGACTGGGTAAAACTCTTTCCACATTGATTACAGCCAAAAGGTTTCTCTCCTGTGTGTGTTTTCTGATGTCTATTCAGATGGCTAGAACGAAAAAAACTCTTCCCACATTGAGTACAGCTAAAAGGTTTCTCTCCTGTGTGTGTTCTCTGATGTGATTTCAGGGTAGCTGACTTTCTATAACTCCTTCCACATTGATTACAGCTAAAAGCTTTCTCTCCTGTGTGTGTTATCTGGTGTCTCTTCAGAAAGCTAGAATGAACAAAACTCTTCCCACACTGAGTACAGCTAAAAGGTGTCTCTCTTGTGTGTGTTCTCTGATGTGATATCAGGCTACCTGACAGGGCATAACTCCTTCCACATTGATTACAGCTAAAAGGTTTCTCTCCTGTGTGTGTTCTCTGATGTGATATCAGGCTACCTGACAGGGCATAACTCTTTCCACATTGAGTACAGCCAAAAGGTTTCTCTTCAGTGTGAATTCTTTGATGTATTTTAAGTTTTACTGAGGAGTTTAATCTTTTCCCACAGTCAGAGCAGAAGTAAGATTTCTTCCCTGTGGGTCTCTGCAGGTGTTTCTTGAGGAGTTCTGATCTGGAGAGACTCTTCTCTGCCTCGTCAGCATCATGAGGTTGTTGAGGCTCCCCAGAGGATCCACGATAGTCCCGTCTCTCTCCTGTGTGAACAACAAAGTCAGACAGATGGTTAAATGCACACAACAGCAGAAATCCATTGTTTATTTGAGGTAAAAAGGGATGACCAGAGAGTACCCATGAAGTTGTACAACATTTGACAAGACAGTCAAGACCTAAGCAGTGTGCCAGACGACTTTTGGCCTCCAATATAGGCCCCTTTCTGTGTTTGCTAAAATTGCAGTGATGCACATGCAATTTGGTAGTAGAAACTCCTCCATTCTAATGAGGAAACCACTAGTTATGGATGTAGTATATCTGGTAATGAGGAAACCACTAGTTATGGATGTAGTATAACTGCTAATGAGGAAACCACTAGTTATGGATGTAGTATATCTGGTAATGAGGAAACCACTAGTTATGGATGTAGTATATCTGGTAATGAGGAAACCACTAGTTATGGATGTAGTATATCTGGTAATGAGGAAACCACTAGTTATGGATGTAGTATATCTGGTAATGAGGAAACCACTAGTTATGGATGTAGTATATCTGGTAATGAGCAAACCACTAGTTCAAGACAGGCAGTAATAAAGCCTCTCTTGAAAAAGCCAAACTTTGACCTAGAAAATATAAAAAACTATCAGCCTATATCGAATCTTCCATTCCTCTCAAAACTTTTTGAAAAAGCTGTTGCGCAGCAACTCACTGCCTTCCTGAAGACAAACAATGTATATGAAACGCTTCAGTCTGGTTTTAGACCCCATCATAGCACTGAGACTGCACTTGTGAAGGTGGTAAATGACCTTTTAATGACGTCAGACCGAGGCTCTGCATCAGTCCCCGTGCTCCTAGATCTTAGTGCTGCTTTTGATACCATCGATCACCACATTCTTTTGGAGAGATTGGAAACCCAAATTGGTCTACATGGACAAGTTCTGGCCTGGTTTAGATCTTATCTGTCGGAAAGATATCAGTTTGTCTCTGTGAATGGTTTGTCCTCTGACAAATCAACTGTAAATTTCGGTGTTCCTCAAGGTTCTGTTTAAGGACCACTATTGTTTTCACTGTATATTTTACCTCTTGGGGATGTCATTCGAAAACATAATGTTAACTTTCACTACTATGCGGACGACACACAGCTGTACATTTCGATGAAACATGGTGAAGCCCCAAAATTGTCCTCGCTGGAAGCCTGCGTTTCAGACATAAGGAAGTGGATGGCTGCAAACTTTCTACTTTTAAACTCGGACAAAACAGAGATGCTTGTTCTAGGTCCCAAGAAACAAAGAGATCTTCTGTTGAATCTGACAATTAATCTTGATGGTTGTACAGTCATCTCAAATAAAACTGTGAAGGACCTCGGCGTTACTCTGGACCCTGATCTCTCTTTTGAAGAACATATCAAGACTGTTTCAAGGACAGCTTTTTTCCATCTACGTAACATTGCGAAAATCAGAAACTTTCTGTCCAAAAATTATGCAGAAAAATGTATCCATGCTTTTGTTACTTCTTGGTTGGACTACTGCAATGCTCTACTTTCCGGCTACCCGGATAAAGCACTAAATAAACTTCAGTTAGTGCTAAATACGGCTGCTAGAATCCTGACTAGAACCAAAAAATTGTCATATTACTCCAGTGCTAGCCTCCCTACACTGGCTTCCTGTTTAGGCAAGGGCTAATTTCAAGGTTTTACTGCTAACCTACAAAGCATTACATGGGCTTGCTCCTACCTATCTTTCCGATTTGGTCCTGCCGTACATACCTACACGTACGCTACGGTCACAAGACGCAGGCCTCCTAATTGTCCCTAGAGTTTCTAAGCAAACAGCTGGAGGCAGGGCTTTCTCCTATAGAGCTCCATTTTAATGGAATGGTCTGCCTACCCATGTGAGAGACGCAGACTCGGTCTCAACCTTTAAGTCTTTACTGAAGACTCATCTCTTCTGTAGGTCCTATGATTTAGTGTAGTCTGGCCCAGGAGTGTGAAGGTGAACGGAAAGGCTGGAGCAACGAACCGCCCTTGCTGTCTCTGCCTGGCCGGTTCCCCTCTCTCCACTGGAATTCTCTGCCTCTAACCCTATTACAGGGGCTGAGTCACTGGCTTATTGGTGTTCTTCCATGCCGTCCCTAGGAGGGGTGCGTCACTTGAGTGGGTTGAGTCACTGACGTGGTCTTCCTGTCTGGGTTGGCGCCCCCCCTTGGGTTGTGCCGTGGCGGAGATCTTTGTGGGCTATACTCGGCCTTGTCTCAGGATGGTAAGTTGGTGGTTGAAGTTATCCCTCTAGTGGTGTGGGGGCTGTGCTTTGGCAAAGTGGGTGGGGTTATATCTTTTCTGTTTGACCCTGTCCGGGGGTATCGTCGGATGGGGCCACAGTGTCTTCTGACACCTCCTGTCTCAGCCTCCAGTATTTATGCTGCAGTAGTTTATGTGTCGGGGGGCTAGGGTCAGTCTGTTATATATAGAGTTTTTCTCCTGTCTTATCCGGTGTCCTGTGTGAATTTAAGTATGCTCTCTCTAATTCGCTCTCTCTAATTCTCTCTCTCTTTCTTTCTCTCTCTCGGAGGACCTGAGCCCTAGGACCATGCTTCAGGACTACCTGGCACGATGACTCCTTGCTGTCCCCAGTCCAACCTGGCCGTGCTGCTGCTCCAGTTTCAACTGTTGTGCCTGCGGCTATGGAACCCTGACCTGTTCACCAGACATGCTACCTGTCCCAGACCTGCTGTCCCAGACCTGCTGGAACCCTGACCTGTTCACCGGATGTGCTACCTGTCCCAGACCTGCTGTTTTCAACTCTCTAGAGACAGCAGGAGCAGTAGAGATACTCTCAATGATCGGCTATGAAAAGCCAACTGACATTTACTCTTGTGGTGCTGACTTGTTACACCCTCGACAACTACTGTGATTATTATTATTTGACCATGCTGGTCATTTATGAACATTTGAACATCTTGGCCATGTTCTGTTATAATCTCCACCTGGCACAGCCAGAAGAGGACTGGCCACCCCTCATAGCCTGGTTCCTCTCTAGGTTTCTTCCTAGGTTTCGGCCTTTCTAGGGAGTTTTTCCTAGCCACCGTGCTTCTACACCTGCATTGCTTGCGGTTTCGGGTTTTAGGCTGGGTTTCTGTACAGCACTTTGAGATATCAGCTGATGTAAGAAGGGCTATATAAATACATTTGATTTGATAAATTGGTTGAGAACTTGTTGGAGGCTATTTTGTTGCAATACCCATCTATGTTTAAAACCTGTTTTCTCTACAGGATGTTTCTGATCTGCCAATGGCCTGGGGGAATGAGAATGGCCAAGACCATTGTGTAAAAGGGGAGGAGTTGTGGTTTGTATGACTAACAATGTAGGCAGAGGAAGGTTGAGACCGGATTGTCATAGGTAACAGTAATGCCTCTGGCTCGGATGTACATGCATGGACGTGTGCATCGTACCCCCTGGTTTAGCACCTCATGAAATACTCACAGGAAGACCCATGAGAATCCTAAACACCCCGTTCCCACAGAACAGGTTGACACTGACGGGTTGCGAGGATCAAATGGTAAGCTACTGTGCTGCACTCAACAATGTTCTGAAATCTATTTTCCCCAGGATAAAAGTGGCTTTGCCTGAACCAAAAGGAGGACAGCTCCACAAATTGCAGCCAGGAGATTGAGTGATCAACAAAGACCTCCGCAGAAAGACTTGGCACCAACAGCGCTGGACTGGTCCATTCCAGGTGCTCCTGATGGTTGCAGATCGGTTGACGTGGGTTCACGCAAGCCACTGCAGGAAAGTGCCCCACAACCCAGACGAAGATGTACCAGCCGATGAATCGTCATATGTGACCCCAGTGGCCATAGAAAGACCAGGACCGGACTCTATCCATCATTTCTTTTGCTTTCGTGGTCAGTCTTTTCATTGTTAGCTGTTGTCTGGGCCCTTGGAGAAGTGACAACAATACAACTGAAGTATACAACACCAGCATAGTCCCACGGTGGGACTTAAATAACAGCCGCTCCAGCTCAAGCCAATGGCTCAGGATGGGAGTCCAGCTAATAATAGCTGCCCGTTGTTTAAGAAGACAGAGATGGATGCAGCGGCTTGATGATTGTCCTCTTTGTACAGATGAAGAGTGTACTTCTGTAGAACTGTTTCATTGTTTAAGAAGACGGAGATTGATGCATCGGCGTGACGATTGTCCTCTTTGTACAGATGAAGAGTGTACTTCTGTAGAACTGTTTTCATTGTTTAATGATTCCCTGTTTTGCACCATGTGAAGGTAAAACACTCAGTGGCTCAACAGAAGCCATTTACACAGATAATGTACAAGTGTAAGAAAAATCCCCCCCAATGCTTTAAGTTTTGCTTAGATTATGGCATAATTGACTTATATTATGAATTATTACTCACATGCTTACTTGTAATTTTGTATTAGGTTGAGATTAGTCTCAAAACTGTGGAATATAGTGGTAAAATTACAAACTCTATTATGCACATCATTTATATAAACCTTAAATCTAAACTTTTCCACTGTCTGTTTCTCTCATGTAAGAAGAAGCCAGTGTTTTCCCTCTCTTGTTTCTCAGTAACTTAGTCACGTGGCCAAAGACAAAAGGGCCGTCTGAGAGTGACCAGTTTTTTGGTCCATCCTGTTCTTTCCCTATCTTTCAAGGGTACAGCTGTGTGGAGATATGAAGAGAACAGAGGCTCGCTTGAGCAGCAGCGACAATTCTATCAGCAGAAAGAAGTAAGAAAACTGGCATTATCACTTGTTTGTACGCTCTGCCCCCACCATGATCTCACACACCTGCTAAACTCCCATAGAGACAAAAGAGGTTGTATTTTCCTATAAAGGCTGAGACCCAACTCTTGTTTGTTGGGCTTTTGACTGTTGCACCTGTTGTGCGATTATTATTAACCAGCTCCCTTTCATGCAAATCTTATTTTATTTTAAATAGTTGTTTGGAGGAATCTACTGTCTCTATCTTCCTTTCTGGTTAGAATTTCCACGACAACTTCCTGTGAAGCAACGGAGAAAGAAAAGGAGAGATTAGTCTATATGGCTCCATCTCAAATGATACCCTTTGACACCCCATAGGTCACTACTATTTACCAGAGCCACATAGTACTATGTGTTTACTATATAGGGAATGCAGACCAGAAGCAGTGGTGCTCTCTTGTGGATGACTTATGTGGCTCTGTAAGTCATTTAGGAAATAGAATTTTAACTAAATATACATTTGAGATGAAGCCTTATACAACGCAGGGATTTTTCTGCCACAGAAACCCTTGGGGGGGGGCCGCCTAAAATTATTTTTGGGACGCTTAAGTCCAAACTGTAATTTTATTTATAATAAAGTATGTAAAAAAGACAATGGACCTACAAGCATGTATGTTTTAATAATATAATATTTGTGAAATTCCAAAAAGAATGAATTTAACAATATTGATATTGTTTTTAAGTTTGAGCAAAATAACACAGCACTTGCCATGGCAAAATGCATAGAATTGCAGGAAATTAACTTTAAAACTGCAAAAATGCATCTTTGCTCCATGCAAATTTGCATGGAAATTGTCTTAAAAATGGCGATAAAAAAAACACAAAGATGGCAGCCTTTAAAAATTCAGCTGTGCCGACTGCGCCAATTGCCGCGCCCTACCACGCCCCCTGTCACACCCCCTACCACGCCCCCTGTCACACCCCTACCACGCCCCCTGTCACACCCACCACCCTAAGCCCCGTTTTGATCCAGAAAAAAACCCTGCAATGTTCAATCACAGTGAAGTTTCTGCACTTCTTGTGAGGTCACAGCCAAAATTTTTGCACTTCCTGCGAGGTCACAGAGGCAGATGAGCACTTCCTGTGAGGTTACAGTGCTTTCAGTGAGAGCTCTCAGTCATTAGAGGCTCTGGTTTGAATTGTAAACAGGGTACACTGTGAGGACTGCGACGGCCCCTTACCAAGTCCAGCAAACAATAAATAAAACGTGCCTTTGTACCCCACGGGTGAGTAGGGTGGGGGGATGTGACGGTGTTTGGACGAAGAGGAAATATACCATCCCCTAACACTGGAATTACACACACATCAGCTGACAGCAACGTTTCTCTCCGCACGCTTCCCTCTTGCTCACCTGGGATCTGTCCTGCTCTACCCACAAACCACAAGTAATCCAGCGTCATGTACAAAGAAAAGATTACTAGATGAAAAAAACAGATGATTAGTTGGAGGTTCTCTTCCTCCTCCTCCTCCTCTTGGTTCTCCATGTAGCCTCCACAGGCAGGCAGCGCCCTCCAGTGGGTCTGCCAGGCCCTACCACGACATGCAGCGGTGACCCCAGTTCATAAGGGAGCCAGTGGGTCTGCCAGGCCCTACCACGACACGCAGCGGTGACCCCAGTTCACAAGGGAGCCAGTGGGTCTGCCAGGCCCTACCACGACACGCAGCGGTGACCCCAGTTCATAAGGGAGCCAGTGGGTCTGCCAGGCCCTACCATGACACGCAGCGGTGACCCCAGTTCATAAGGGAGCCTGTGGGTCTGCCAGGCCCTACCACGACATGCAGCGGTGACCCCAGTTCATAAGGGAGCCAGTGGTTCTGCCAGGCCCTACCACGACACGCAGCGGTGACCCCAGTTCACAAGGGAGCCAGTGGGGCACTGGAAGTGCTCTACAAAGTCTGGCGAGTTGGAGAGGGTGCCGATGAGGCTGTATTTTGGGGGGGTTGTGGGGTCACGAGTCCCTCGTGGGCGCTCTCCAGGGTTCGCACGGCACACCACAACTGAGAGAAGAAGACACGGTCCACCGATAAATAAGACAGGCAGTAGCTAGATCATTTACATCCCTGTCTTCCTGACGGTATTATACTAATTCTGTTTCTACTGAGTTACTAGATCACATCCCTGTCTTCCTGACTGAATTATACTAATTCTGTTTCTACTGAGTAACTAGATCACCTCTCTGTCTTCCTGACTGTATTATACTAATTCTGTTTCTACTGAGTGTACGAAAAATTAACAACACCTTCCTAATATTGAGTTGCCCCCACCCACCCTTTTGCACTCAGAACAGTCTCAATTCGTTGGGGCATTGGACTCTACAAGGTGTCGAAAGCGTTCCACAGGGATGCTGGCCCATGTTGACTCCAATGCTTCCCACAGTTGTCAAGTTGGCTGGATGTCCTTTGGGTGGTGGACCATTATTGATACACACGGGTAACGGTTGAGCGTCAAAAACCCAGCAGCGTTGCAGTTCTTGACACAAACCAGTGTGCCTGGCACCTACTACCATACCCCGTTCAAAGGAACTTAAATACACGATATATACAAAAGTATGTGAAAACCCCTTCAAAGTAGTGGATTCAGCAATTTCAGACACACGTTGCTGACAGGTCTATAAAATTGAGCACACAGCCATGCAATCTCCATAGACAAACATTGGCAGCAGAATGGCAGTACTGAAGAGCTCAGTGATTTTCAACTTGGCACCGTCATAGGATGCCACCTTTCCAACAAGTCAGTTTGTCAAATGTCTGCCCTGCTAGAGCTGCCCTGGTCAACTGTAAGTGCTGTTATAGTGAAGTGGAAACGTCTAGGAGCAACAACGGCTCAGCCGCGAAGTGGTAGGCCACACAAGCTCAGAGAACGGGACCACTGAGTGCTGAAGCGCGTAGCACATAAAAAAGCATTCTCAGTTGCAACACTCACTGCTGAGTTTCAAACGGTCTCTGGAAACAACGTCAGCAGAAGAACTGTTAGTCGGGAGCTTCATGAAATTGGTTTCCATGGTAGAGAACCCACACACAAGCCAAAAATCACTGCAAATCAAAGTGTCGGCTGGAGTGGTGTAAATCTTGCCGCCATTGGACTCTGGAGCAGTGAAACATGTATTCTGGAGTGATTAATCACGTTTCACAATCTGGCAGTCCGACGGACGAATCTGGGTTTGGTGGATGCCAGGAGAACGCTACCCCAATGCATAGTGCCAAATGTAAAGTTTGGTGAAGGAGGAATAAGGATCTTGGGCTGTTTTTCAGTTTCGGGCTAGGCCCCTTAGTTTCAATGAAGGGAAATCTTAAAGCTACAGTATTCAATGGCATTCTAGACGATTCTGTGCTTTGTGGCAACAGTTTGGGGAAGGCCCTTTCCTGTTTCAGCATGATAATGCCCCTGTGCATAAAGCAAGGTCAATACAGAAATGGTTTGTCAAGATCGACGTGGAAGAACTTGACTGGCCTGCAAACCTCAACCCACCTCAACCCCATTGAACACATTTGGGATGAATTGGAACACTGACTGCGAGCCAGGCCTAATTGCCCAACATCAGTGCCCAACATCAATAATGTTTGTGGCTGAATGGAAGAAAGTCTCCGCAGCAATGTTCCAACATCTAGCAGCAAATGAGGGAACCAACTCCATGTCAAAGCCCATGATTTTGGATTGAGATGTTCTATGAGCATGTGTCCACATACTTTTGTAGTGTATTTTATCTTGCCCATTCACAGTCCGAATGACACACACACAATCCATGTCTCAATTGTCTCAAGACTCCAAAAACCATTTTTTAACCTGTCTCCTCTCATTTATCTACACTGATTGAAGTGGATTTAAAAAGTAACATCAATAAGGGATCATAGCTTTAACCTGGATTCACCAGGTCAGTCTATGTCATGGAAAGAGCAGGTGTTCTTAATGTGTTGTACACTCAGTTATGCTGTTATAATTACCAAGCAGTTGGATAAAACAAATATTTGTGATGTAAACTGAGTGTACAAAACATTAAGAACACCTTCCTAATATTGAGTTGCACCTCTTTTTGCCCTCAGAACAGCTTCAGTTCGTTGGGGCATGGAGGTGTTGAACAATTGTTGAAAGTGTTCCATGGGAATGCTTGCCCTTGTTGACTACAATGCTTCCCATAGTTGTGTCAAGTTGGCTGGATGTCCTTTGGGTGGTGGACCATTCTTGATACACACAGGAAACCGTTGAGTGTGAAAAACCCAGTAGCATTGCAGTTCTTGACACAAACCGATGTGCCTGGTAGACTACCATACCTCATTCAAATCACTTAAATCTTTTGTCTTGCCCATTCACCGTCTGAATGGCACACATACACAATCCATGTCTCAATTGTCTCAAGGCTTAAAAATCCTTCTTTAACCCGTCTCTTCTCCTTCATCTACACTGATTGAAGTGGATTTAGAAAGTGACAGCAATAAGGGATCAAAGCTTTCACCTGGTCAGTCTGTCATAATGTTTTGTACACTCAGTGTCTGACAGGATTGGATGTTTATTTTATTAAATGATTTTAGTCATTTAGCAGACGCTCTTATTCAGAGTGACTTGCAGGAGAAATTACGGTTAAGTGCCTTGCTTAAGGGCACACCGGCATGGTTTTTCACCTAGTCGGCTCGGGGATTCGAACCGCTCTTAACCGCTAGGCTACCTGCCACCCTATGCATGCAATGTCAATGTTGTTTGACTTGTTTGTGTATCAGCACATTGACCTAGTCTCACTGCAACACTGCGTCCATGTTGCATGACACAGACGTTTTCAAAGAACCTTTAGTCAAGGTGAGCTTCGCTCCCACTCAGTCTGTCTTATCAGACTTCCTGGTCTAACTGATTAACTTAATACTCAAACCTTATTGGCCGTTGAAAAGATTCAGAGGAACTCACAGGGAGGGTTGGGGCACGTCTTTCAAACTTCCAAAATATTTTATTTTATTTGACTTTTTTTTTTATTAGAACATTCAAAAGTACAACAGTAAGGCTACAATTTATACCATGACATTACAGTGATAGTTCAGCGATTTGAAATATTTTAGATATTTGTTTCCTTACCTTGAAAGCAGACTATGGATAAGGATGCGGAGTGACTGCAATCCACACTCAGAGTGACTGCAAGACCCCCCCCCCCCCCCCTCTACACACACACACACACACACACACACACACACACACACACACAGGAACATTTACCCTGCACCCCACCACCCACACAGGAACATTTACCCTGCACCCCACCTCCCACACAGGAACATTTACCCTGCACCCCACCTCCCACACACAGGAACATTTACCCTGCACCCCACCTCCCCCACACAGGAACATTTACCCTGCACCCTACCTCCCACACAGGAACATTTACCCTGCACCCCACCTCCCCCACACAGGAACATTTACCCTGCACCCCACCTCCCCCACACAGGAACATTTACCCTGCACCCCACCTCCCACACAGGAACATTTACCCTGCACCCCACCTCTCCCACACAGGAACATTTACCCTGCACCCCACCTCCCACACAGGAACATTTACCCTGCACCCCACCTCCCACACAGGAACATTTACCCTGCACCCCACCTCCCCCACACAGGAACATTTACAAAGCACCCTCACCTCCCACACAGGAACATTTACCCTGCACCCCACCTCCCACACAGGAACATTTACCCTGCAACCCACCTCCCACACAGGAACATTTACCCTGCACCCCACCTCCCCCACACAGGAACATTTACCCTGCACCCGACCTCCCACACAGGAACATTTACCCTGCACCCCACCTCCCCCACACAGGAACATTTACCCTGCACCCCACCACCCCCACACAGGAACATTTACCCTGCACCCCACCTCCCACACACAGGAACATTTACCCGGCACCCCACCTCCCCCACAGGAACATTTACCCTGCACCCCACCTCCCCCACAGGAACATTTACCCTGCACCCCACCTCCCACACAGGAACATTTACCCTGCACCCCACCACCCCCACACAGGAACATTTACCCTGCACCCCACCTCCCACACACAGGAACATTTACCCGGCACCCCACCTCCCCCACAGGAACATTTACCCTGCACCCCACCTCCCCCACAGGAACATTTACCCTGCACCCCACCTCCCACACAGGAACATTTACCCTGCACCCCACCTCCCCCACACAGGAACATTTACCCTGCACCCAACCTCCCATACAGGAACATTTACCCTGCACCCAACCTCCCATACAGGAACATTTACCCTGCACCCAATCTCCCACACAGGAACATTTACCCTGCAACCCACCTTCCACACAGGAACATTTACCCTGCACCCAACCTCCCATACAGGAACATTTACCCTGCACCCAACCTCCCACACAGGAACATTTACCCTGCACCCAACCTCCCATACAGGAACATTTACCCTGCACCCAACCTCCCCCACACGAACATTTACCCTGCAACCCACCTCCCAATGGACATTTATAATTGTTAAAAGGTAAATATGTATTATTATGTTTTATTACTGTTTCATTCACTTCTCACTTCAGCCGCCACCCTGCCCCCACCACCCAATGGAAATTAGACTGTTACCCTGCCCCCACCACCCAATGGAAATTAGACTGTTACCCTGCCCCCACCACCCAATGGAAATTAGACTGTTACCCTGCCCCCACCACCCAATGGAAATTAGACTGTTACCCTGCCCCCACCACCCAATGGAAATTAGACTGTTACCCTGCCCCCACCACCCAATGGAAATTAGACTGTTACCCTGCCCCCACCACCCAATGGACATTACAGACTGTTACCCAACCCCACCACGCAATGGAAATTAGACTGTTACCCTGCCCCCACCACCCAATGGAAATTAGACTGTTACCCTGCCCCCACCACCCAATGGACATTACAGACTGTTACCCAACCCCACCACGCAATGGAAATTAGACTGTTACCCTGCCCCCACCACCCAATGGAAATTAGACTGTTACCCTGCCCCCACCACCCAATGGAAATTAGACTGTTACCCTGCCCCCACCACCCAATGGACATTACAGACTGTTACCCTGTTACCCTGCCCCCACCACCCAATGGACATTACAGACTGTTACCCTGCCCCCACCACCCAATGGTAATTTATAATTGCTACAGTTGTAAATGTGTGTATATTATTATTACTATTATTATTATTATGTCTCATTCACTTCTCTTTTTATTTATTACATGTTTACCTGCACTGTTGATCCCGGTGTATAAGATTTTCACTGTACCCTGCAATTACATCTCCATCCCAAGTGTACTAAACTCATCTAAAACTTTCACAACTGTCTGACTAAGAACATCTGTATGAAAACCAAATTAAAGATTTAAAAAACAACTGATGATGCTATATGAAAATAAATTGGTGGAGGAGATAAACCATAAACCTAAATTGAGAAACTTGTGTGACAGAAAGGTTATGTCCACCCTACAGCCAGAGATCACTATGTACTCAGGTAAGAACAGGGATATTGCCCCTCCATGTGTCAGCAGGCCGGTATTAGAGATCACTATGTACACAGGTAAGAACAGGGATATTGCCCCTCCATGTGTCAACAGGCCGGTATTAGAGATCTGTCACGTCCTGACCAGTAGAGGGTGTAGTTGGGTCAGGACGTGGCAGAAGGGAGTGAGTATTTTATTGTTTCATTTAATTTTGGCCGTGTGACTTCCAATCAAGCACAGCTGTAGAGGGTTGTGGTTGATTGGGAGTCACACATAAGTTGCCTACGTTTCCGTTGTGTTTCGTGGGTAATTGTGCTTGTCACTGTTGTTGCACCTGACAGGACTGTGTTGGCTGTCAGTTTTGTTGTTTTGTGGTTTTGTGAATTGCATAGTGTTCGTAACATTAAAAATGACGAACCCTAACTCCGCCGCATTTTGGTCCACTTCTTCCGTAGACAGCCGTTACAAGATCACTATGTACACAGGTAAGAACAGGGATATTGCCCCTCCGTGTGTCAACAGGCCGGTATTATAATTGTAGAGGAGAGACTTTGTAACTATTGTGACCTCGAAGAGGTAGAGAATGAAATTCACTCAATACTTTATTGGCCTTTAAAAGACGATATACAGGTGTTTCTATTCCAGAAAGCCACTAGGTGGTAGGGCCTGGGAGAACCCTGGTGTTATTTGGCTGATCGAAAAAGAAAACCTGAAAGTTTTTTTTGTCCATTCTATATTCATGTTTGCTAATTTGTTTGATAAATCCTGGAATTAGCAAAAAAGGCCAACCTTTAATTAAATTACATATTTATGTAACCGGTGTGAAATGGCTAGCTAGTTAGCGGGGTGCGCGCTAATAGCGTTTCAATAGGTGGCGTCACTCGCTCTGAGACCTTGAAGTAGTTGTTCCCCTTGTTCTGCAAGGGTTGCGGCTTTTGTGGAGCGATGGGTAACGATGCTTTGGGGGTGTCAGTTATTGATGTGTGCAGAGGGTCCTTGGTTCGAGGCGAGGAGACAGACGGATGCTATACTGTTACATTTAGTTCTAAGTGTATATCAAGTCCACGTACGTATGGATTGTGCATAGGCTTGTATATCTTTCACATTTGAATTCTTTCTTGGGGGCCCGACCGGGTTTAAATGCTTTTTCAGTTTCATTCATTTGTATTTATACATCTGTATTCATTAATTGTAGTTTTTGCTGCTAAAAGGTTATTGTTATTGCCAGGACAACCTTATTATCATGTTGATTCTTCGTATTCGGTGGGGGGAGCTGCAACTCAATATTAGGAAGGTGTTCTTAATGTTTTGTACAGTGTTGAGTGTGAAAACCCAACAGCATTGCAGTTCAAATCAAATCAAATTTTATTTGTCACATACACATGGTTAGCAGATGTTAATGCGAGTGTAGCGAAATGCTTGTGCTTCTAGTTCCAACAATGCAGTAATAACCAACGAGTAATCTAACCTAACAATTCACAACAACTACCTTATATACACAACTACCTTATATACACAACTACCTTATACACACAAGTGTAAAGGGATGAAGAATATGTACATAAAAATATATGAATGAGTGATGGTACAGAACAGCATAGGTAAGATGTAGTAGATGGTATCGAGTACAGTATATACATATGAGATGAGTAATGTAGGGTATGAAAACATTATATAAAGTGGATTTTTTTTTTAAATCGGCTGGAGTTGAGTCATTATGTTGGCAGCAAACACTCAATGTTAGTGATGGCTGTTTAACAGTCTGATGGCCTTGAGATAGAAGCTGTTTTTCAGTCTCGGTCCCCGCTTTGATGCACCTGTACTGACCTCGCCTTCTGGATGATAGCGGGGTGAACAGGCAGTGGCTCGGGTGGTTGTTGTCCTTGATGATCTTTTTGGCCTTCCTGTGACATCGGGTGGTGTAGGTGTCCTGGAGGGCAGGTAGTTTGTCCCCGGTGATGCGTTGTGCAGACCTCACTACCCTCTGGAGCGCCTTACGGTTGTGGGCGGAGCAGTTGCTGTACCAGGCGGTGATACAGCCAGACAGGACGCTCTCAATTGTGCATCTGTAAAAGTTTGTGAGTGCTTTTGGTGACAAGCCAAATTTCTTCAGCCTCCTGAGGTTGAAGAGGCGCTGCTGCGCCTTCTTCACCACGCTGTCTGTTTGGGTGGACCAATTCAGTTTGTCCGTGATGTGTACGCCGAGGAACATAAAACTTACTACCCTCTCCACTACTGTCCCGTCGATGTGGATAGGGGGGTGTTCCCTCTGCTGTTTCCTGAAGTCCACGATCATCTCCTTTGTTTTGTTGACATTGAGTGTAAGGTTATTTTCCTGACACCACACTCCGAGGGCCCTCACCTCCTCCCTGTAGGCTGTCTCGTCATTGTTGGTAATCAAGCCTACCACTGTAGTGTCGTCTGCAAACTTGATGATTGAGTTGGAGGCGTGCATGGCCACAAGTTCTTGACAGGAACAGGTACATCTGGCACCTACTATCATACCCCGTTCAAAGGCCTTAAATCTATTGTCTCCCCTCTGAATGGCAACACACACAATCCATCTCTCAGTTGTCTCAAGGCCCTTAAATCTATTGTCTTCCCCTCTGAATGGCAACACACACAATCCATCTCTCAGTTGTCTCAAGGCTCCAAAATCATTGAACCTGTCTCCTCACATTAATCTACACTGATTGAAGTGGATTTAACAAGTGACATTAATAAGGGATCACAGCTTTCACCTGGATTCACCTGGTCAGTCTAGGCCATGGAAAGAGCAGGTGACCTTAATGTTTTGTACACTCAGTGTATATTTGCCACAAGGATTACGAAACATTTCCCATTAGGATGTGGAATCGGTGTCAACATGTTTTTTTGGGGGGTAATTTTGGAATCAGTGTCAGCATGTTTTTTGTACATTGTCCTTGTGGCTTGGTGAGCCACAAGTATTTATTTATTTGTGTTTGTGTGTTCTTGGCTTTTGAATGGTTTCAAATAGGATCACACCACATGCATGGTTATAGTTTGTGGGCTGGTATAGGGCTGTGTGTGTAAGTAGTGGAACTAGGTGCATCACCTGACTAAAGATGTCAGAAGGTTTCTGTAATGTACTCTATATTTGGCAGAAGGATGAGGCTACATTTCCCAATAGGATCTAGATTCAGAGTAAACATGTTTTTTGGTACTTCGTCCTTGTGGCTTGATGAGCTACACGTATAAAAGCGTTCCTCTTTCTCAAGCTGAACAGAACCTACAGACTACCACCTGTGATTCCTTCTCTGACAGGAAAATATTACCATGGAGAAGTTGGCCATCCTTCTGCTTCTGAGTGCTGCCATTGCACTGGGCGACACAAACCTGACCCAGCTCCTTGGTTTAGAACCCTTACTGAAGACTGAGGTGGAACAGACTGCTCCTGTTGAGGCTCAGGTAGCAGCAGTGCAGGAGGGGACAAAGGAAAGTTCATGTCCTTCAGACTGGCACACATATGGATCACGCTGTTTCAAGTTTGTCAGCATTCAGCAGTCATGGGCAGATTCGGAGCAAAACTGTTTGGCACTTGGTGGAAACCTAGCATCCGTGCATAACCTTTTAGAGTACCAGTTCATGCAAGCACTGACAAAGGATACCAATGGCATACCTGACACCTGGGTTGGAGGTTTTGATGCAGTCAAGGAGGGCTTATGGATGTGGTCAGATGGGTCCAGATTTGACTACACTAACTGGAACACTGGTGAGCCCAATAACGCTGGAGAAGGAGAGGACTGTCTGCAGATGAACGCTGCAAGTGAGAAGCTCTGGTACGACATGCCCTGTGAGTGGAAGTTTGCATCGCTCTGTTGCAGAAGATTGTAGGCTAGGAAATGACACAGCTACTCTACCTCCCACCTCCAGGGGTCAACAGTCTACACTTCAATACTCAAACCAAGATCTGTCACTCACTGCAGCTCACCAACATGACAAATAAAACATGTATTCACAAAAAAGCTATCCACCTATCTAATGATTAGCCAACGAGCCATATCTAACAGTTAGAAATAATGACAGAGGAATTTACAAGAGACAGCAAACAGCAAACATGTAGCTACTGAAAAAACTGCCTTTGAAGTTCAGTGCAGACTTTTATACTAAGTCATGATCTGCTGTTAGCTAGCTACTGTTTAGGTAGGCTAACCTTTCAGGTTAACTAACATTAGGTAAACTTGTGATGAAACTGTGTGATGTTGATGATCCTGCTTTTCAAATTAAAGATAAATGACAAACTATTCAGTGTTTTCTTCATTTGCTATTGCTTAACAAGTTGTCATGGCATCAGTTAGTCAATGGTAAGTTGTTTTTAAACTAGATAAAGACAATCTCTCAATGACATGAACCTGCATCACTAAAAATAATACATGATACATGATAAAACCTTATCATGCTGTTAATTATGAATGAGTAACTCTCTTCCTAACAGACCATTTGTTTCTGAATGGTTTAGATGCAGGAAATTAAAGTTATATAACTATTAACTAACATGAATTATCAGCTTTTTCAAATAATGTATTAATGCATTTATGGCTTAGTAAACACACACAATGAATAAATACTTAGTAGATATTAAATGAATGATTTATTTATTCAGGTTAACTAATGTAACCTTATTGTAAAGTGTTACCATTCCCTGTCTTTCATATCTGAGGCTAAATCCATGAGGCTAAGAAATGTGACAGGGAATGTGTCCACAGAGAGAGAGAGAGAGGGAGAGAGAGAGTGTTATTCTATTTCTCCCCTGAATGAAGGACTGAAGAAGCTCTGAGATTAAAAGGCAGAAAAGAATGAAAAGGCGGAGTCACAGGGACGGAGAGTCCCTCACACAACAATGTGACAGCCAGTAGGGCTTTAGGAGGAGGGAGATATGAGGAGGAAGCTGCTTCTATTGGGCAATTGTCGGAGGAAATTCATTTGTGACACCAGGTTATATTAAAATTATACTTCACTTTATTTGCACCTACTACGCTTAAGGCGAGGTTAGCGTATACTGTAGGCTCACTGGTCAACAAGAGCAGGAAAGGACAGGGGACAGCAGAGAAGTACAAGTTGAAGAAAGTGCAGTGTCAGAGACACAAATGAAATAAAAACATCTGCTTTTCTCCATACCGTCATGACAGTAGCAGATATTTCAAAACGTTAAAAACAAATAATTTAAATGACTCTTTATACACAATTCCATTAGAAGCATCAAACTCATAGCTATAAGGCGTTTGGATATGAAGCTTACGTCATGCTTCAGATTGATAGTGAAGTCAGCCTTGAGTGGGTCCTCTCTCACTTTGTTTGTGAGCCTCGAACATCAGACCACTGTCTATTAGAATTTGCAGTTAGAACTGAATAAAAGTATTATTACTTTCCCTAGACCACTAGGAATGTTGATGATGTAATGAAATAAACAGATAACAAAAGGTTTTGTCCAGCAGAACACATTATTGCTTGGATGTAGTTGCTATTCAGGTTTCTAAAGAGCACTAGGAAAAAAACAAGGTCTGTGTTAGAGGTGAATACTGTAGGTGTCATAGGATAGGCTTAAAGGATGACAGATGGAGACGGGGGTTAAAGGACGACAGATGGAGACGAGGGTTAAAGGACCACAGATGGAGACGGGGGTTAAAGGACGACAGATGGAGACGAGGGTTAAAGGACGACAGATGGAGACGAGGGTTAAAGGACGACAGATGGAGACGAGGGTTAAAGGACGACAGATGGAGACGGGGGTTAAAGGACGACAGATGGAGACGAGGGTTAAAGGACGACAGATGGAGACGAGGCTTAAAGGACGACAGATGGAGACGGGGGTTAAAGGACCACAGATGGAGACGAGGGTTAAAGGACGACAGATGGAGACGGGGGTTAAAGGACCACAGATGGAGACGAGGGTTAAAGGACGACAGATGGAGACGGGGGTTAAAGGACGACAGATGGAGACGAGGGTTAAAGGACGACAGATGGAGACGGGGGTTAAAGGACGACAGATGGAGACGAGGGTTAAAGGACGACAGATGGAGACGAGGCTTAAAGGACGACAGATGGAGACGGGGGTTAAAGGACCACAGATGGAGACGAGGGTTAAAGGACGACAGATGGAGACGGGGGTTAAAGGACCACAGATGGAGACGAGGGTTAAAGGACGACAGATGGAGACGGGGGTTAAAGGACGACAGATGGAGACGAGGGTTAAAGGAAGACAGATGGAGACGAGGGTTTTAAAGGACGACAGATGGAGACGAGGGTTAAAGGACGACAGATGGAGACGAGGGTTAAAGGATGACAGATGGAGACGAGGGTTAAAGGACGACAGATGGAGACGAGGTTAAAGGACGACAGATGGAGACGAGGGTTAAAGGACGACAGATGGAGACGAGGGTTAAAGGACGACAGATGGAGACGGGGGTTAAAGGACGACAGATGGAGACGAGGGTTAAAGGACGACAGATGGAGACGAGGCTTAAAGGACGACAGATGGAGACGGGGGTTAAAGGACCACAGATGGAGACGAGGGTTAAAGGACGACAGATGGAGACGAGGGTTAAAGGAAGACAGATGGAGACGAGGGTTTTAAAGGACGACAGATGGAGACGAGGGTTAAAGGACGACAGATGGAGACGAGGGTTAAAGGATGACAGATGGAGACGAGGGTTAAAGGACGACAGATGGAGACGAGGTTAAAGGACGACAGATGGAGACGAGGGTTAAAGGACGACAGATGGAGACGAGGGTTAAAGGACGACAGATGGAGACGGGGGTTAAAGGACCACAGATGGAGACGAGGGTTAAAGGACCACAGATGGAGACGGGGGTTAAAGGACCACAGATGGAGACGAGGGTTAAAGGACGACAGATGGAGACGGGGGTTAAAGGACGACAGATGGAGACGAGGGTTAAAGGAAGACAGATGGAGACGAGGGTTTTAAAGGACGACAGATGGAGACGAGGGTTAAAGGACGACAGATGGAGACGAGGGTTAAAGGAAGACAGATGGAGACGAGGGTTTTAAAGGACGACAGATGGAGACGAGGGTTAAAGGACGACAGATGGAGACGAGGGTTAAAGGATGACAGATGGAGACGAGGGTTAAAGGACGACAGATGGAGACGAGGTTAAAGGACGACAGATGGAGACGAGGGTTAAAGGACGACAGATGGAGACGAGGGTTAAAGGACGACAGATGGAGACGAGGGTTAAAGGATGACAGATGGAGACGAGGGTTAAAGGATGACAGATGGAGACGAGGGTTAAAGGACGACAGATGGAGACAAGGGTTAAAGGACGGGGGTTAAAGGATGATAGATGGAGGCGAGGGTTAAAGGATGACAGATGGAGACGAGGGTTAAAGGACTACAGATGGAGACGAGGGTTAAAGGACGGGGGTTAAAGGATGATAGATGGAGGCGAGGGTTAAAGGATGACAGATGGAGACGAGGGTTAAAGGACTACAGATGGAGACGAGGGTTAAAGGAAGACAGATGGAGCTGAGGGTTAAGACCCTGTAATCAAGGCGTATGCTCACGTGAAATGTTTAAAGAATTTCACAAATGTTAAATTGTATCATTTTTTTTAAATACAATTCATTGAATTGAATCAAAAGTCATTCAGAAGTCATTCAAAAGTCTAACCACCCTGAGAGATCAGGATTAGGAAAAGGTCAAGGGTGAGGACTCGTCCATAAATGAGTTATTACTAACCCTTTCAAAAGGGGGAGGGGTTGCAAGAACATCTTTAGGAGTGCTGTAGCTCTTTGAAGGGTTTTGTTTTAAAGTTTGAATCTGTTGGTGATGCTTATAGTTTGGTAGACCTGAGAGGGGAATGTTGAGGACTGACAGGGCTTTAAGAAACTGAAGCCACCCAGGAGGTCTTCTATCATCAGCAGTCTGGTGGGATGCAGAGATACTTTTAAGCAAGTCCATCATATGTGAACCCCTGACAACATCCCCCTGAAAGATAAACTCTCCTTTGTCATTCCAAGTAGCGGCCGCCTTTGAATCTTTTATCTTGTTCATAATGTATCTAACATTTTTCCTGTTACATGCTGGAACATGTGTCAACAAGTCATGCAGACATTATCTTCAACATGTATTTGATCTTCAACTGGTAAGATCACCAGTCCAGGCATTACAGGGGCATGGCTCTCTCTATGCGCGTCATCCTTTAAGGTTTCCCATAGGGAAAGCGATAAATGGTTGGTCTCTCTCTCACCTTGTTTTACCAAGGCCAAATACCTTTGCAAAGAGGTTTGTGTATTTTTGGACCTTAACATAGGGATTCATCCTTTTCTGTTCAAAATATCCTTCATGGCCATATCCAAATCATTTTCCGCTGTTTGTCTGATATTTTCAGGACCCTGTAATTGTTGTTTAAGTCTATCCAACTTTTGATGAGGCACTAAGTACATTTTATTGGCCATCACACTCTGTGTTCAACCCCCACGTCTAGCAGCAATAAGGCTGGTGATGAAGGACACGGCTATACTGAGTAAAGGTAGATAACCCCCACGCCTGGCAGCAATAAGGCTGGTGATGGACACGGCTATACTGAGTAAAGGTAGAAGATAACCCCCACGTCTGGCAGCAATAAGGCTGGTGATGGACACGGCTATACTGAGTAAAGGTAGAAGATAACCCCCACGCCTGGCAGCAATAAGGCTGGTGATGGACACGGCTATACTGAGTAAAGGTAGATAACCCCCACGCCTGGCAGCAATAAGGCTGGTGATGAAGGACACGGCTATACTGAGTAAAGGTAGAAGATAACCCCCACGCCTGGCAGCAATAAGGCTGGTGATGAAGGACACGGCGATACTGAGTAAAGGTAGAGGATAACCCCCACGCCTGGCAGCAATAAGGCTGGTGATGAAGGACACGGCTATACTGAGTAAAGGTAGAAGATAACCCCCACGCCTGGCAGCAATAAGGCTGGTGATGAAGGACACGGCTATACTGAGTAAAGGTAGAAGATAACCCCCACGCCTGGCAGCAATAAGGCTGGTGATGGACACGGCTATACTGAGTAAAGGTAGAAGATAACCCCCACGCCTGGTAGCAATAAGGCTGGTGATGAAGGACACGGCTATACTGAGTAAAGGTAGATAACCCCCACGCCTGGCAGCAATAAGGCTGGTGATGAAGGACACGGCTATACTGAGTAAAGGAAGATAACCCCCACGTCTGGCAGCAATAAGGCTGGTGATGAAGGACACGGCTATACTGAGTAAAGGAAGATAACCCCCACGCCTGGCAGCAATAAGGCTGGTGATGAAGGACACGGCTATACTGAGTAAAGGTAGATAACCCCCACGCCTGGCAGCAATAAGGCTGGTGATGAAGGGCACGGCTATACTGAGTAAAGGTAGAAGATAACCCCCACGCCTGGCAGCAATAAGGCTGGTGATGGACACGGCTATACTGAGTAAAGGTAGAAGATAACCCCCACGCCTGGCAGCAATAAGGCTGGTGATGAAGGACACGGCGATACTGAGTAAAGGTAGAAGATAACCCCCACGCCTGGCAGCAATAAGGCTGGTGATGGACACGGCTATACTGAGTAAAGGTAGAAGATAACCCCCACGTCTGGCAGCAATAAGGCTGGTGATGGACACGGCTATACTGAGTAAAGGTAGAAGATAACCCCCACGCCTGGTAGCAATAAGGCTGGTGATGAAGGACACGGCTATACTGAGTAAAGGTAGAAGATAACCCCCACGCCTGGCAGCAATAAGGCTGGTGATGGACACGGCTATACTGAGTAAAGGTAGATAACCCCCACGCCTGGCAGCAATAAGGCTGGTGATGAAGGACACGGCTATACTGAGTAAAGGTAGAAGATAACCCCCACGCCTGGCAGCAATAAGGCTGGTGATGAAGGACACGGCTATACTGAGTAAAGGTAGAAGATAACCCCCACGCCTGGCAGCAATAAGGCTGGTGATGAAGGACACGGCTATACTGAGTAAAGGTAGAAGATAACCCCCACGTCTAGCAGCAATAAGGCTGGTGATGAAGGACACGGCTATACTGAGTAAAGGTAGAAGATAACCCCCACGTCTAGCAGCAATAAGGCTGGTGATGAAGGACACGGCTATACTGAGTAAAGGTAGAAGATAACCCCCACGCCTGGCAGCAATAAGGCTGGTGATGAAGGACACGGCTATACTGAGTAAAGGTAGATAACCCCCACGCCTGGCAGCAATAAGGCTGGTGATGAAGGGCACGGCTATACTGAGTAAAGGTAGAAGATAACCCCCACGCCTGGCAGCAATAAGGCTGGTGATGAAGGACACGGCTATACTGAGTAAAGGTAGAAGATAACCCCCACGCCTGGCAGCAATAAGGCTGGTGATGGACACGGCTATACTGAGTAAAGGTAGAAGATAACCCCCACGCCTGGCAGCAATAAGGCTGGTGATGGACACGGCTATACTGAGTAAAGGTAGATAACCCCCACGCCTGGCAGCAATAA
Source organism: Salmo salar (assembly GCF_965601325.2). Lineage (NCBI taxonomy): Eukaryota > Metazoa > Chordata > Actinopteri > Salmoniformes > Salmonidae > Salmo > Salmo salar. The sequence goes on from NW_027675353.1 coordinate 186,326, forward strand.
GGCTGGTGATGAAGGACACGGCTATACTGAGTAAAGGTAGATAACCCCCACGCCTGGCAGCAATAAGGCTGGTGATGAAGGACACGGCTATACTGAGTAAAGGTAGAAGATAACCCCCACGCCTGGCAGCAATAAGGCTGGTGATGAAGGACACGGCTATACTGAGTAAAGGAAGATAACCCCCACGCCTGGCAGCAATAAGGCTGGTGATGAAGGACACGGCTATACTGAGTAAAGGAAGATAACCCCCACGTCTGGCAGCAATAAGGCTGGTGATGAAGGACACGGCTATACTGAGTAAAGGAAGATAACCCCCACGCCTGGCAGCAATAAGGCTGGTGATGGACACGGCTATACTGAGTAAAGGTAGATAACCCCCACGCCTGGTAGCAATAAGGCTGGTGATGAAGGACACGGCTATACTGAGTAAAGGTAGATAACCCCCACGCCTGGCAGCAATAAGGCTGGTGATGAAGGACACGGCTATACTGAGTAAAGGTAGATAACCCCCACGCCTGGCAGCAATAAGGCTGGTGATGAAGGACACGGCTATACTGAGTAAAGGTAGAAGATAACCCCCACGCCTGGCAGCAATAAGGCTGGTGATGAAGGACACGGCTATACTGAGTAAAGGTAGAAGATAACCCCCACGCCTGGTAGCAATAAGGCTGGTGATGAAGGACACGGCTATACTGAGTAAAGGTAGATAACCCCCACGCCTGGCAGCAATAAGGCTGGTGATGAAGGACACGGCTATACTGAGTAAAGGTAGAAGATAACCCCCACGTCTGGCAGCAATAAGGCTGGTGATGGACACGGCTATACTGAGTAAAGGTAGAAGATAACCCCCACGTCTGGCAGCAATAAGGCTGGTGATGAAGGACACGGCTATACTGAGTAAAGGTAGAAGATAACCCCCACGCCTGGCAGCAATAAGGCTGGTGATGAAGGACACGGCTATACTGAGTAAAGGTAGAAGATAACCCCCACGCCTGGCAGCAATAAGGCTGGTGATGGACACGGCTATACTGAGTAAAGGTAGATAACCCCCACGCCTGGTAGCAATAAGGCTGGTGATGGACACGGCTATACTGAGTAAAGGTAGAAGATAACCCCCACGCCTGGCAGCAATAAGGCTGGTGATGGACACGGCTATACTGAGTAAAGGTAGATAACCCCCACGTCTGGCAGCAATAAGGCTGGTGATGAAGGACACGGCTATACTGAGTAAAGGTAGAAGATAACCCCCACGCCTGGCAGCAATAAGGCTGGTGATGAAGGACACGGCTATACTGAGTAAAGGTAGAAGATAACCCCCACGCCTGGTAGCAATAAGGCTGGTGATGAAGGACACGGCTATACTGAGTAAAGGTAGAAGATAACCCCCACGCCTGGTAGCAATAAGGCTGGTGATGAAGGACACGGCTATACTGAGTAAAGGTAGAAGATAACCCCCACGCCTGGTAGCAATAAGGCTGGTGATGAAGGACACGGCTATACTGAGTAAAGGTAGATAACCCCCACGCCTGGTAGCAATAAGGCTGGTGATGAAGGACACGGCTATACTGAGTAAAGGTAGATAACCCCCACGTCTGGCAGCAATAAGGCTGGTGATGAAGGACACGGCTATACTGAGTAAAGGAAGATAACCCCCATGCCTGGTAGCAATAAGGCTGGTGATGAAGGACACGGCTATACTGAGTAAAGGTAGAAGATAACCCCCACGCCTGGCAGCAATAAGGCTGGTGATGGACACGGCTATACTGAGTAAAGGTAGAAGATAACCCCCACGCCTGGCAGCAATAAGGCTGGTGATGAAGGACACGGCTATACTGAGTAAAGGTAGAAGATAACCCCCACGTCTGGCAGCAATAAGGCTGGTGATGAAGGACACGGCTATACTGAGTAAAGGTAGAAGATAACCCCCACGTCTGGCAGCAATACGGCTGGTGATGAAGGACACGGCTATACTGAGTAAAGGTAGATAACCCCCACGTCTGGCAGCAATAAGGCTGGTGATGAAGGACACGGCTATACTGAGTAAAGGTAGAAGATAACCCCCACGTCTGGCAGCAATAAGGCTGGTGATGAAGGACACGGCTATACTGAGTAAAGGTAGAAGGTAACCCCAGACTGTTTTATGGCATGTCTTTTCTTTTGAAGACTTGACCTTTTATTGGCAAAGAGTTTGATCGCGGTCTTATGTCTCTTCAATTGTTTTAATTGGGTCGGGGTGAGTGGAATGCGGCTTTTGAGAAGATTCAAAGCAATCTCATATAGTGATAATATGAGATCTGAAAAACAATGACCCAAGATGGCCTGACATTCTTTAGGGGCAGCCCCAACTAGGGATCTCAAGAGCGGTAGGTGTCTTTTTAAACGCAGAGACATATTGTTTACTTTTTAGGAATGTAAAATGTCGGCCACTCCCACGGAAACAATCCTGTTCTGAGCCTCAGGTGTTCTGGAGTATTTGATTTCAAAATCCGCAATTAAATAAGAAAATGGTTCTTTGGTAGCGTCCTCATAACTCCATGAAGTAGGATTTCCTTCCCGGGTACATCTGCTGAGCTAGAGTGTTAATTTGTAGTTTGTCTCTAGGGTTTTTGAACAAAACCATGTAATTGGCGTTCAAACTAATGGTACGGCTGTTTTTACCTTGGTGAAACACATTTTGCACCAAGTAAAGCACGGACAGGTTTCTATGATGAGTATATTGGGTAAATGCTCGATCTGTTTCAGGATGTTCACTACCGGCAAATAGCACATCATCCAAAACCAGCAGATTGTTTTTATGAGGAGGTTAAAGTTCATCATCAGACAGGAATCCTTCAACAAACTTGATTTTTATTTTCTTCAACAACTCATCATACAAAGGTTGATAACATGAATAACACCACACAATATTGTCAGATTTTTGAGATAATACATGTTCAGAATTGTCTAAAATACTTTGTACAAAACAAGTTTTACAGCTATTGGATGTTCCTGTGATTTAGGCTGAAAATGGTAGTTGTAACCTGTGATCAAAACCTTCTACAGCATCCAGTATATCTTAAGGGTTAAGACACACGGGGGCTTGTACCATAAAGTCAGTAACCAAAGGGTAAGGTGGTCCCGTCAGGTAAAAGTAATCACTCATCATAGACTAGCTGGAATCTTTTAGTAAGTGGGGAATTACGTAGATTTCATCCCCAACAATCTCTTTGTAGGAGCTCGACATTTCCAATTCACTATTCCAGGTGGTTTATGAACCCCTCGACCAAGCGTGTGATTGACTCCAAGTTTACACGCGGGGTATTTTCATTGTTTTGGGTCACACCTTTGGCTTTCAACATCACGTGATTGTTTTTAGTCCTAAAAGTACCTCTGTCACAGTATAATTCCATCTCTTTATGGAAATCAAAGGTGTTATGACGTACTGTCTCATACCAAGTCATGAATCTCTCTCGATCTTTGGAAGACATTTGATCACTCTGGTACATTACGGGACCAGGATAAGATCCAATATGTTGTAGATTCTCCTCAGATGTGAAGAAATTAGGAAACCAACCTTCAACGAGTTTTCAAACCCCCAAGGCCTCTGGCATTTGAACCAATTTCATGGGTAGGAAACTTAAACTGTCAATGTATCTCTGGTTGAAGGCTGGGTCTACAAAACACCAGATTTTACTACCTTGGGCTATGACCCTGGGTGCAACACCTTATTGTATCAAGGAATGTTTTAGAAAGAGTAGGGCACAATTGAGGCTCTTTGCCAACCACCTTTCACCCTTGAAAATCATGGTAGATACAAATATAGTGTCACGTCCTGACCAGTAATAGGGGTTATTTGTTATTGTAGTTTGGTCAGGACATGGCAGGGGATGTTGGTTTAGAGTGTTTCGGGGTTTATTGGGCTATGTGTTTATGTAGAGGGGTGTTGGTTTAGAGTGTTTCGGGGTTTATTGGGCTATGTGTTTAAGTAGAGGGGTGTTGGTTTAGAGTGTACCGGGGGTTTAGGTTCTAGGTTAGTGTATTCTATGTTAGTTCTAGGTTGTTTACGTCTATGTTAAGTTCGTTGATTTGACCTTCAATTGGAGGCAGCTGTTCCTCGTTGCCTCTGATTGAAGGTCCTATGTATAGGTGTTGTTTTGTATGGGGTATTTGTGGGTAGTTGTAGTTGCATAGCTTTGTGTTTAGCCTGCATCCTGTTCATTCGTACGTTTTGTTGTTTTAGTGTTCAATAAAAGTAAATATGAGCACTCAACCTGCTGCGCTTTGGTCCAATATCTACGAAAGACGTGACACATAGGCAGATGAACCCCTGTGTCACAAGTTTTGCCGTGTTGAAGGGAGGACCAATACACAGCAGGACTATGGATGCTCATCTTTTAATTATACAGAATGAAGCGTACACACAAAAACAAGAAAACAAGAACGACGAATGACAGTCTCACAGGCTGAAAGACAGCAATGCAAAATACAACTACCCGCAACCTACTAAACAAACACACACCCCTATATAGGACTCTCAGAGGCAACTAGAAACACCTGCCTCTAATTGAGAGTCCAGCACCTAAACCTAAACATAGAAAACCTAAACTAGCCTCTTACATCTAGACGTTCCGCTAGCGGAACACCTGCTCCAATATCCAATGATAGGCGTGGCGAAGATTTACAAATTCCTCAAAAATACAAAAACTTCAATTTTTCAAACATATGACTATTTCACAGCATTTTAAAGATAAGACTCTCCTTTATCTAACCACACTGTCCGATTTCAAAACGGCTTTACAGCGAAAGCAAAACATTAGATTATGTCAGCAGAGTACCAAGCCAGAAATAATCAGACACCCATTTTTCAAGCTAGCATATAATGTCACAAAAACCCAGAAGACAGCTAAATGCAGCACTAACCTTTGATGATCTTCATCAGATGACACACCTAGGACATTATGTTATACAATACATGCATGTTTTGTTCAATCAAGTTCATATTTATATCAAAAAACAGCTTTTTACATTAGCATGTGACGTTCAGAACTAGCATACCCCCCGCAAACTTCCGGGGAATTTGCTAACAATTTACTAAATTACTCACGATAAACGTTCACAAAAAGCATAACAATTATTTTAAGAATTATAGATACAGAACTCCTCTATTCACTCGATATGTCCGATTTTAAAATAGCTTTTTGGTGAAAGCACATTTTGCAATATTCTAAGTACATAGCCCAGGCATCACGGGCTAGCTATTTTGACACCCGGCAAGTTTAGCACTCACCAATATCAGATTTACTATTATAAAAGTTTGATTACCTTTTGTTGTCTTCGTCAGAATGCACTCCCAGGACTGCTACTTCAATAACAAATGTTGGTTTGGTCCAAAATAATCCATCGTTATATCCGAATAGCGGCGTTTTGTTCGTGCGTCCCAGACACTATCCGAATGGTAAAGAAGGGTCGCGCGCATGGCGCAACTTGTGACAAAAAAATCTAAATATTCCATTACCGTACTTCGAAGCATGTCAACCGCTGTTTAAAATCCATTTTTATGCCATTTTTCTCGTAAAAAAGCGATAATATTCCGACCGGGAATGTCCATTTAGCTAAACAGAGGAATGAAAACAAAGCTTTCGGTCGACGCGGGCACGAGCCTGAGTCTCACAGTACTGTAACCAGCCACTACCCAAACGCGCTACTTTGTTTCAGCCAGAGCCTGCAAAGCCACGATTCCGCTTTTTGCCGCCTTCTGAGAACCTATGGCAGCCGTAGGAAGTGTCACGGGACAGCTAAGATCCTCACTCTTCAATAAACAGAGACAAGAAGAACGACACCTTGTCAGACAGGCCACTTCCTGCATGAAATGTTCTCAGGTTTTTGACTGCCATATGAGTTCTGTTATACTCACAGACACCATTCAAACAGTTTTAGAAACGTTAGGGTGTTTTCTATCCAAAGCCAATAATTATATGCATATTCTAGTTACTGGGCAGGAGTAGTAACCAGATTAAATCGGGTACGTTTTTTATCCAGCCGTGAAAATACTGCCCCCTAGCCATAACAGGCTAGATAAAATGCAGAAATACAACCTAGAACATACACCCAAAACCCAGGAACACATAAATCAAACACACACAAAAACCACCACCATACAAAACAAACATCCCTCTGCCACGTCCTAGCCAAAATACTTAACCTCTTAGGGCTAGGGGGCAGTATTTACACCACCGGATAAAAAACGTACCCGATTTAATCTGGTTACTACTCCTACCCAGTAACTAGAATATGCATATACTTATTAGATATGGATAGAAAACACCCTAAAGTTTCTAAAACTGTTTGAATGGTTTCTGTGAGTATAACAGAACTCATATGGCAGGCAAAAACCTGAGAGATTCCTTTACAGGAAGTGGCCTGTCTGACCATTTATTGGCTTTCTTTGACATCTCTTTCCAAAACAAAGGATCTCTGCGGTAACGTGACACTTCCCACGGCTCCCATAGGCTCTCAGAGCCCGGGAAAAAGCTGAATGTCATCATTCCAGCCCCAGGCTGAAACACATTATCGCCTTTGTCAAGTGGCCGATCAAGGGACAGTGGGCTTAGGCGCGTGCACTGGTCGCCCCCGTCTTTCTTTTTTTCCCTCTGTTTACCTAATTGCAGATTCCCGGTTGGAATATTATCGCTTTTTTACGAGATAAATTGCATAAAAATTTATTTTAAACAGCGGTTGACATGCTTCGAAGTACGGTAATGGAATATTTAGAATTTTTTTGTCACGAAATGCGCCGTGCTTGTCACCCTTATTTACCCTTTCGGATAGTGTCTGGAACGCACGAACAAAACGCCGCTGTTTGGATATAACGATGGATTATTTGGGACCAAACCAACATTTGTTATTGAAGTAGAAGTCCTGGGAGTGCATTCTGATGAAGAACAGCAAAGGTAATAACATTTTTGTTATAGTAAATCTGATTTTGGTGAATGCTAAACTTGCTGGGTGTCTAAATAGCTAGCCCGTGATGGATGGGCTATGTACTTAGAATATTTCAAAATGTGCTTTCACCAAAAAGCTATTTTAAAATCGGACATATAGAGTGCATAGAGGAGTTCTGTATCTATAATTCTTAAAATAATTGTTATGCTTTTTGTGAACGTTTACGTGAGTAATTTAGTAAATTGTTATTAAATTCCCGGAAGTTTGCGGGGGGTATGCTAGTTCTGAACATCACATGCTAATGTAAAAAGCTGTTTTTTGATATAAATATGAACTTGATTGAACAAAACATGCATGTATTGTATAACATAATGTCATATGGTTGTCATCTGATGAAGATCATCAAAGGTTAGTGCTGCATTTAGCTGTGGTTTGGGTTTATGTGACATTATATGCTAGCTTGAAAAATGGGTGTCTGATTATTTCTGGCTTGGTACTCTGCTGACATAATCTAATGTTTTGCTTTCGTTGTAAAGCCTTTTTGAAATCGGACAGTGTGGTTAGATAAAGGAGAGTCTTGTCTTTAAAATGGTGTAAAATAGTTATATGTTTGAGAAATTGAAGTAATAGCATTTTTAAGGTATTTGAATATCGCGCCATGTATATTTTATTATAGGGAACACAGTCTATATATCCTGTTGTATATTTTATTATAGGGAACACAGTCTATATATCCTGTTGTATATTTTATTATAGGGAACACAGTCTATATATCCTGTTGTATATTTTATTATAGGGAACACAGTCTATATATCCTGTTGTATATTTTATTATAGGGAACACAGTCTATATATCCTGTTGTATATTTTATTATAGGGAACACAGTCTATATATCCTGTTGTATATTTTATTATAGGGAACACAGTCTATATATCCTGTTGTATATTTTATTATAGGGAACACAGTCTATATATCCTGTTGTATATTTTATTATAGGGAACACAGTCTATATATCCTGTTGTACATTTTATTATAGGGAACACAGTCTATATATCCTGTTGTACATTTTATTATAGGGAACACAGTCTATATATCCTGTTGTACATTTTATTATAGGGAACACAGTCTATATATCCTGTTGTATATTTTATTATAGGGAACACAGTCTATATATCCTGTTGTATATTTTATTATAGGGAACACAGTCTATATATCCTGTTGTACATTTTATTATAGGGAACACAGTCTATATATCCTGTTGTACATTTTATTATAGGCAACACAGTCTATATATCCTGTTGTACATTTTATTATAGGGAACACAGTCTATATATCCTGTTGTACATTTTATTATAGGGAACACAGTCTATATATCCTGTTGTATATTTTATTATAGGGAACACAGTCTATATTCCTGTTGTATATTTTATTATAGGGAACACAGTCTATATATCCTGTTGTATATTTTATTATAGGGAACACAGTCTATATATCCTGTTGTACATTTTATTATAGGGAACACAGTCTATATATCCTGTTGTATATTTTATTATAGGGAACACAGTCTATATATCCTGTTGTATATTTTATTATAGGGAACACAGTCTATATGTCCTGTTGTATATTTGACCATGTTCCCTATAATAAACTTTAACTGTCCTTTTACTAGAACCAATACTATTGACCGTGATTAATCCCTACCACATACATATTTATTTTGCTCCTTTGCACCCCATTATTTCTATGTCTACTTTGCACTTTCTTCCACTGCATATCTACCATTCCAGTGTTTTACTTGCTATATTGTACTTACTTTGCCACCATGGCCTTTTTTGCCTTTACCTCCCTTATCTCACCTCATTTGCTCACATTGTATATAGACTTATTTTTTTACTGTATTATTGACTGTATGTTTGTTTAACTCCATGTGTAACTCTGTGTTGTTGTATGTTGTCGAACTGCTTTGCTTTATCTTGGCCAGGTCGCAATTGTAAATGAGAACTTGTTCTCAACTTGCCCACCTGGTTAAATAAAGGTGAAATAAAAATAAATAAAACATGTGACCTTTCCTTTTTTAGTGACAGACCAGTCTCTCTCTCTCTCTCTCTCTCTCTCTCTCTCTCTCTCCTCTCTCTCTCTCTCTCTCTCTCTCTCTCTCTCTCTCTCTCTCTCTCTCTCTCTCTCTCTCTCTCTCTCTCTCTCTCTCTCTCTCTCTCTCTCTCTCTCTCTCTCTCTCTCTCTCTCTCTCTCTCTCTCTCTCTCTCATCACTTCTGGTTTAACACTGCCATCAAGTGGTGATTGTCCAAACTGCACCCCTGTTAAGCTATATAAAAAGCAAGAGAGATTGGGGGGAGAAAGACAGATCGAGCAGAGAGAGCAGAGAGAAGCGAGAGAGCAGAGGAGAGAGAGCAGAGAACAGAGGGGGAGAGAGAGCAGAGAGAGAGCAGAGAAAAGAGAGAGCAGCAGAGCGGTTTGGAGCGAGCAGTCGCACCACGCTTCGCTCCACAGGTAATATTACACTTCGCTACATTACAACGGCTTGATTTGTTTGATCTGAGCAATTCTTCTTAGCTAGCTACATAGCCGTCTTTGTATCAAAGATAATTGTGTAGTTTAGAGTAACTGAGTAATTATCGAGGCTAGCTATCTTCGTTCTCCTAACGTAGTCAACACTGCTAGCTGCTAGCTAGCTAGTCATCACTGTTAGCTAGCCAACTTCTACCGACTAGCAGCACCGCAGAAACTATTGCATTACAACGCAACGACTTGATTAGTGTGGTGTTAGTTAGCCAGCTACATAGTTGTCTTTGCTGTCTCTGTATCTAAGATAATTGTGTAGTTTGAGTTTGAGTATTATCGAGGTGTGCTAGCCAGCCGCGACGCGGCGCCAGACTTACTCAACACACCTAGTCATCATTAACCCACTGCCAGCTAGCCAACCGTTACCGACTAGCAGCGCTGTAGTTACTAATACTTTAGAACGGAACGATTTGACTAGTGCAGTGTTACCTAGCTAGCTACCTAGTTGTCTTTGTCATAGCTTGATAATTGTTAATTGATAATTGTTAGCTAGCCAGCCATCGAGGTTAGCTAGCCAGCTATTTCCGTCCCCCGCGACGCCATTTTTCCTAACCTAGCCAACTATTACCGACGAGCAGCATTGTTGAAACTAAATACACTACAAGGAACGTCTTGATTAGTGTTATGTTAGCTAGCTAGCTACAAAGTTGCTTTGTATCATGACAAGGTGTAGTACTGAAACTACCGAGGTTACCTAGCCAGCTACACGTTCAAAGTCAACAACGCAGCCACTGCTAGCTAGCCTACTCCACCAGCCAGCAGTACTGTATCATTTTAGTCAATAACATTTTTGCAACGTAAGCTTAACTTCCTGAACATTCGAGACGTGTAGTCCACTTGTCACTCCAATCTCATTTGCATTAGCGTAGCCTCTTCTGTAGCTTGTCTACTATGTGTCTGCCTAACCCTGTTCTCTCTCCTCTGCACAGGCCATACAAACGCTCCACACCGCGTGGCCGCTGCCACTCTAACCTGGTGGTCCCAGCGCGCACGACCCACGTGGAGTTCCAGGTCTCCGGCAGCCTCTGGAACTGCCGGTCTGCGGCCAACAAGGCTGAGTTCATCTCAGCCTATGCTACCCTCCAGTCCCTAGACTTCCTGGCGCTGACGGAAACATGGATCACCACAGATAACACTGCTACTCCTACTGCTCTCTCCTCGTCTGACTACGTGTTCTCGCATACCCCTAGAGCATCGAGCCAGCGGGGTGGTGGCACTGGAATCCTCATCTCTCCCAAGTGGACATTCTCTCTTTCTCCCCTGACTCATCTGTCTATCTCCTCATTTGAATTCCATGCTGTCACAGTTACCAGCCCTTTCAAGCTTAACATCCTTATCATTTATCGCCCTCCAGGTTCCCTTGGAGAGTTCATCAATGAGCTTGACGCCTTGATAAGTTCCTTTCCTGAGGATGGCTCACCTCTCACAGTTCTGGGTGACTTTAACCTCCCCACGTCTACCTTCGACTCATTCCTCTCTGCCTCCTTCTTTCCACTCCTCTCCTCTTTCGACCTCACCCTCTCACCTTCCCCCCCTACTCACAAGGCAGGCAATACGCTTGACCTCATCTTTACTAGATGCTGTTCTTCCACTAATCTCATTGCAACTCCCCTCCAAGTCTCCGACCACTACCTTGTATCCTTTTCCCTCTCGCTCTCATCCAACACTTCTCACTCTCCCCCTACTCGGATGGTATTGCGCCGTCCCAACCTTCGCTCTCTCTCTCCCGCTACTCTCTCCTCTTCCATCCTATCATCTCTTCCCTCTGCTCAAACCTTCTCCAACCTATCTCCTGATTCTGCCTCCTCAACCCTCCTCTCCTCCCTCTCTGCATCCTTTGATTTCCTCTGTCCCCTATCCTCCAGGCCGGCTCGGTCCTCCCCTCCTGCTCCGTGGCTCGACGACTCACTGCGAGCTCACAGAACAGGGCTCCGGGCAGCCGAGCGGAAATGGAGGAAAACTCGCCTCCCTGCGGACCTGGCATCTTTTCACTCACTCCTCTCTACATTCTCCTCTTCTGTCTCTGCTGCTAAAGCCACTTTCTACCACTCTAAACTCCAAGCATCTGCCTCTAACCCTAGGAAGCTCTTTGCTACCTTCTCCTCCCTCCTGAATCCTCCTCCCCCCCCCCCCCCCCCCCCCTCCCTCTCTGCGGATGACTTCGTCAACCATTTTGAAAAGAAGTTGACGACATCCGATCCTCGTTTGCTAAGTCAAACGACACTGCTGGTCCTGCTCACACTGCCCTACCCTGTGCTTTGACCTCTTTCTCCCCTCTCTCTCCAGATGAAATCTCGCGTCTTGTGACGGCCGGCCGCCCAACAACCTGCCCACTTGACCCTATCCCTCCAGACCATTTCCGGAGACCTTCTCACCTCGCTCATCAACGCATCCTTGACCGCTGGCTACGTCCCTTCCGTCTTCAAGAGAGCGAGAGTTGCACCCCTTCTGAAAAAACCTACACTCGATCCCTCCGATGTCAACAACTACAGACCAGTATCCCTTCTTTCCTTTCTCTCCAAAACTCTTGAACGCGCCGTCCTTGGCCAGCTCTCTTGCTATCTCTCTCAGAATGACCTTCTTGATCCTAATCAGTCAGGTTTCAAGACTGGGCATTCAACTGAGACTGCTCTTCTCTGTGTCACGGAGGCTCTCCGCACTGCTAAAGCTAACTCTCTCTCCTCTGCTCTCATCCTTCTAGACCTATCTGCTGCCTTTGATACCGTGAACCATCAGATCCTCCTCTCCACCCTCTCCGAGCTGGGCATCTCCGGCGCGGCCCACGCTTGGATTGCGTCCTACCTGACAGGTCGCTCCTACCAGGTGGCGTGGCGAGAATCTGTCTCCGCACCATGCGCTCTCACCACTGGTGTCCCCCAGGGCTCTGTTCTAGGCCCTCTCCTATTCTCGCTATACACCAAGTCACTTGGCTCTGTCATATCCTCACATGGTCTCTCCTATCATTGCTATGCAGACGACACACAATTAATCTTCTCCTTTCCCCCTTCTGATAACCAGGCGGCGAATCGCATCTCTGCATGTCTGTCAGACATATCAGTGTGGATGACGGATCACCAGCTCAAGCTGAACCTCGGCAAGATGGAGCTGCTCCTCCTCCCGAGGAAGGACTGCCCGTTCCATGATCTCGCCATCACGGTTGACAACTCCCTTGTGTCTTCCTCCCAGAGTGCTAAGAACCTTGGCGTGATCCTGGACAACACCCTGTCGTTCTCCACTAACATCAAGGCGGTGACCCGATCCTGTAGGTTCATGCTCTACAACATTCGCAGAGTACGACCCTGCCTCACACAGGAAGCGGCGCAGGTCCTAATCCAGGCACTTGTCATCTCTCGTCTGGATTACTGCAACTCGCTGTTGGCTGGGCTCCCTGCCTGTGCCATTAAACCCCTACAACTCATCCAGAACGCCGCAGCCCGTCTGGTGTTCAACCTTCCCAAGTTCTCTCACGTCACCCCGCTCCTCCGCTCTCTCCACTGGCTTCCAGTTGAAGCTCGCATCCGCTACAAGACCATGGTGATTGCCTACGGAGCTGTGAAGGGAACGGCACCTCCATACCTTCAGGCTCTGATCAGGCCCTACACCCAAACAAGGGCACTGCGTTCATCCACCTCTGGCCTGCTGGCCCCCCTACCTCTGAGGAAGCACAGTTCCCGCTCAGCCCAGTCAAAACTGTTCGCTGCTCAGGCACCCCAATGGTGGAACAAGCTCCCTCACGACGCCAGGACAGCGGAGTCAATCACCACCTTCCGGAGACACCTGAAACCCCACCTCTTTAAGGAATACCTGGGATAGGATAAAGTAATCCTTCTAACCCCCCCCCCCCCCTTAAAAGATTTAGATGCACTATTGTAAAGTGGTTGTTCCACTGGATATCATAAGGTGAATGCACCATTTTGTAAGTCGCTCTGGATAAGAGCGTCTGCTAAATGACTTAAATGTAATGTAAATGTAGTAACCCTGCATCACAGCACTCTGTTGCTATAGTAACCCTGCATCACAACACTCTGTTGCTATAGTGACCCTGCATCACAACACTCTGTTGCTATAGTAACCCTGCATCACAACACTGTTGCTATAGTAACCCTGCATCACAACACTCTGTTGCTATAGTAACCCTGCATCACAACACTCTGTTGCTATAGTAACCCTGCA